>NC_134398.1:65135187-65448289 GCF_050003625.1 Haematobia irritans | reverse complement strand
TAACTAAAACCGAGGAAAAAACTAAACTCAAATGAAGCATAATGATTAACTAAATTCGTACCTTCCACAAAATAGTTCAGAATTTCTTTAAATTTGTAAATTTTACCAAAAATGCGTCCATCATGAACTTCGTATATCACTAAAGACATTCTTGCAATTTTGAACTCCAAGTTTTTCCTTCAAACTACAAAATTTTCTTTAACAAGTGAAAAAACTTAGTTAGGTCTAATAAATTTTCTTGAATTTGTCGAAAAATATTTACTTATTTTCATGGCATCGGCGTGATGCCAACGTTTGTAATACTGTTTAGTTAAAATTTTCTACAAATATTCAAAATTTTCTAAAATTAACCGAAACATTTCTTCCTGGTGGGTTCACTGTTTTTTTCAGTGTGGGGCCATATAAGTGCATATCTGGCGAAAGATATATGGTACCTATATCTAAATCTGAACCTATTTCAACAAAATTTGGCACACTTGACTATAGTACTAATTGTTTTTCTTGTGCAAAATTTTAAGCAAATTAGGGTTAAACTCCGGCTCCGGGCGAAAGATATATATATGGGAGCTATATCTATATATGAACCGATTTCTTCCAAAATCAATAGGGTTATATTCTGACCCAAAACAGGAACATGTGCCAAATTTGAAGGCGATTGGACTTAAACTACGACCTAGACTTTGATCACAAAAATGTGTTCACAGACAAACGGACAGACGGACATGGCTAGATCGTTTCAACGACCCACCCTGAGCATTATTGCCCAAGACACCATGTGTCTATCTCGTGTTTGTTATTCAAGAAATATCGGATATGAAATACTTGGTACGCTTTACCCAGGAAATTGTCATCCTCATCGGTTCAGATTTAAATAAAGCAAGACTTCTACGGTATTGTAGAACCAAACGGTTCTAGTCCCTTTTAAATATACTTGGTAGTTTGTTGTTTATCTAATTCTATTATTTGGAGTGTCCTGTGTCAACCACCCTCGTATAATGAATGTTGAACAGCTAATAAATTTATTGAGAGATTTGCGGGAGTAAATGGTTATTCCTTAAAAATGCGAATATACCCTGTAGGAAATATCAGTAGTGAAACTGTAGTGAATCACTACTGACCATGTCACCAGTACTACTGAAAAAGTATACCCCACAAAATGTATTTACCATAAAGGGTGATACGGTCAAAAATTGGTCAAGGGAAACCGCGTGTATATCGGTGAAATCGTTTATTTAAAAAATCAAATTAAATTTCTTTTTCAAGTTCAATTAGTATAAAATTCAGGAAAAATATTCAGTTAGGCTTTCGCTTTTCCAAATCCGAATTGCCGGGCCTCACGCTTGACACCTGCCATCAGATTTTGTACAGCCATCTTGTCTACCTTCTTCGTCGCAGAAAGCCAGTTTGCCTTGAACTGCTGCTCGTCCTTAGCAGTTTTTTTTGTCTTCTTTAGGTTCCGCTTGACAATAGCCCAGTATTTCTCAATTGGGCGGAGCTCTGGCGTGTTGGGAGGGTTCTCGTCCTTGGGAACCACCTGCACGTTGTTGGCGGCGTACCACTCCATGGCATTTTTACCGTAATGGCAAGATGCCAAATCCGGCCAAAACACTACGGAACAACCGTGTTTCTTCAGCAGACGTTTATTCAAACACTCTTTCACGTAAATTTCTTGGTTGACAGTCACAAAAGCTATGAAAATGCTGCTTTTCAAGCCACAGGTACAGATGGCTTGCCAAACCAGATATTTCTTTGCGAACTTTGACAGTTTTATGTGCTTGAAAATATCTGATACCTTTCCCCTTCTTTTGCCGTATAAAACTCCTGTCTTGGAAGCTGCTTATAGTTGGCTTTGACGTAGGTTTCGTCGTCCATTACCACATCGTCGTGTACAGCCTCCGGGATCGCGCTTTGGCCGTCGAATTTTGTTTATCATCGCGATTTGGAGTCACTACCTTCTTGTAAGTCGATAGTCCGGCTCGTTTTTTGGCTCGATGCACGGTTGTAGACGATACATCCAGCTTATTTGCGGCATCTCGGAGAGAGGTTAGGGTTTCGCTTGAAACTACCGGCAACTCTCTTTGTCGTCTCAGCGGCTTCCGGTTTTCGATTTCCCCCCGATCCAGACTTCCTGGCTGTCGACAAACGTTGCCCAAACACTTTAATTACATTTGTAACGGTTGATTTGGCAATTTTTAGCGATGTTGCCAGCTTTGCGTGCGAGTAGCTCGGATTTTCGCGATGCGCGAGCAAAATTTTGATACGCTGCTCTTCTTGCTTGGACGGCATTTTGACAACTGAAGAGTGAATTCCAAAATCAAAATAGGAGCAACATTCTACACACACACACCTTCAAAATGAGGGGTGTTTTTTAAATGCCAAATTGAAAGAAATACGTCAAGTTTATATTGACCAAATTTTGACCGTATCACCCTTTATGCTTGTCATTGAAAATCTACTACTGACAGTAGAACTGCTGACTAGATGGTACTTATGCGACCATATGGAGACATTGGAGCTAATGAGTCAGTAGTACTTTGTCGCTACCTTAGTCAACACTTTTGGTTTTTTTTTTAAAGGTTACTTTTTTGATTTAATTTATATTATTTATTTTGTGTATTTGCAAAAAATTAACATACAATAAAATGAAATCACACATGGGTCCTATAGCTAGTTCAATAATTAGATCATGTTGTCCTCGTTGTCATCGCTTCCATCTTTCTTATTTTGTCACTTGCTTCTAGTGGTTTGCTCGAAATGTAGCTCTTAAACATTTATCTGACAATTCTGCAGAACTGGAAATAACGACTGAAAATAGAAAAGTGAATAATATATACGGCCATTTTCATGTAGCCCCGTTAGGCTTTAACTGCCACTTAACAGAAAGTAGATAACAATTATCTTCTCTCCGGATAAATTTAACAGAACAATTTTCAGCAGCTAAGTTCCTAACTGACATATGGAATATATGGGCAAGGTGACAGAAATGTCCATAGTATGCTTTAAAAGTTCGTTAGCTGACGTAGCACTAACGGTGCTTCATGAAAATGGGGGATAATATAATACGTTGCTTAAACAGATTTTACCTATCATAGCCGCAAATATCTAGGCTTTCCTCCTTTAAACAGTAGTTCTTCTATGCAATTTCTGTTTGGTGCTGTTTCGATTAACCAGTATTTTAACTCGATTTCTGTTGGTCCTATCCATCAAAGACTCAATAAAATGTCCATCGAACTCTGCACAGGCTCATTGTCCTCTCTTCGATTTTTGTTTCTGCGATATTTATATACGATTGTTTTTCACTAGTTTTTATTATTTTTTTTTTTCAGCTGTCAAAAATTTCTACAATCAAACGCAAGTGTAGACCATTTCTTGACTATGTCACCATAATAGTTGACAAAAGTGGTGACTTTGAGACACTACACCCCAGTCTTCCTACAGGGTATTGTTTTGATTCAAACACACACACACACATGTGTGTGTAATAAATGCCATATATTATCGGAACATCTAGTGAAAATTGAAGGGCATATAAACAATACGGCCACAGGACTTAATAGAACTCAGCACGCGTCTACAAGAATGGCTTAAAAGTGACATTCCTCGCTTCATTTCTACCTCACAATCTCCGGATCTGGGCATTTTGAAGAGAAAGGTCGGCATTAAAAAATACCGGGAAATAGCCAAAATATCGCAAAGCCGTTTTCGTTCAGCGCGTGAAGGCTTTGTTTGAAAGCCATCTTACTTGTGTTGAATAATTTCCTTCAACTTGACTGAAATTAAAATAAATTCGCGACCGGTAATTGTAGTTAATATTTTCTAAAATATTTTACATTATAACTCATGTTTGGTTTTTTGGTTATACCTTAGAAAATGGAAAAATTATATTTTAGAATATGCAATGTGTGAAGAGAAAACTTCAATGATAAACAAATTCAATAATTCCAATCATTGCCTTGGTCTTTGAACATTGTCAAACATAGTCATGCAAAGTCCCTGATTTTCGACGATGCAAACCACTGTAAGCGCTTGTTATAATAGTTGAGAAAAATCCTATCTTATAGCAGAACTACTTACCCAAATCCTTCTCTACGAAGCAACCCTCACTTAGAAGACTTCAATTAATATGCCATTGGCTCTCCAAACAACATGATATGAACTCTGGCATAAACGATGGTACTGGATATAACGATGACCATGTCATGAAGTTAAAAGATAACGAAAGGAGAAGCTTCATCTACAACAGCCACACAAATAATACCGAGAAAGGTGCAATCGATCATGGTCATTAAGCAGCTTTATTGATGAGTATATGCCTCCAGTAAAGTGATGCATTCATGCATGCATGTTGCATACAGATAATAACTTATCACGACAACAAATTTTTGACAGGAAAGTAGAAACGCAAAGGCTATAACAAGGCAATATCAGCACCAACTACCGATTCTCGCCAAGGCCTTGGGTTACCTAATAGCCAATCTCTGCACTCGCTCTCTCTCTCTGTCTCTCCGGTAACCCGTGCCCGAACAACATTGAAATGTTGTAACAGCATCAAATCACTTGAGAACAAAAGACCGTCATTGGAACTTTCCTGTTTCTGCATCAGCTCCTTCATGATGCTAAGACTTCATCGTGAACGTGAACACAACATTGAGGGGCCACATACTTTTGAAATTGACGTCAATTTTTCCTTGGCAAAGAAGAGGCAGGCTCAAGCGAGTCATGTTTCTGGGCTGGCATAGCTGAAAGGATGGCCATTGTAGTATGTGCTGAAATTGTTCCTGTCACATTTATCAAAAATTCAATGAATACTAATTTTGCACTGCGTGACGTGCTAAAGTTATCTGATTGAAATTGATGTATGATGATGGTGTATGACTTTGAATATACAACAACATCAGTCAAAGTGTCTATATCACCATATGGTAGGTATTTCCATAATGAACAGAACTCTCATTAATGACTGTGTGCCATGAGGAAATGGCTACCCATAGCTTAAAGATGTAGGAGCACCAAATTTTAGCTTAACCAACAAGCTGTTTTCAGGCTTTAAGGCACATCTAGATGCTTATTTAATTGTGTCTATTAACAATATTGGGGTAATAGCAGATTATAGCAAGTAAGAGGGGTAAGTATAACTATTGAGATAAATTTTGTTTTCCAACCCAGAAGTGGGTGCTATGTACTGTCATTCACGTTCAAAGGATTTCCGTCCAATAATCAATGGTAAAAGACATTTACCAAATAGGTTAAAAACAGGGTAAGAGTTATTTAAATGGTAGAAATTATTTAAATTCTGCCTAAGAAAATGATAAATCCATTCTACAAAAATGCGTTTTTTTTTTTTGAAAATATTTGAGGTCAAACCTTTCAGAGTAGCGTTAAAATACATTAAAAATCATAACAAATTAGAAAAATATTTTTTTTTGGAAAAATATCACAAAACTTTTCAATTCACACCCAAAACACTGAATTCAGATCACAGTATAAAAAGTGATGCAAATTCAGTGCAGCGGCTGTTGAAATGGTGGACATCCGTCCTATGAAAAAGGACATTTTCACTACTTTGTTTGTGACGTTTTTCTTTGCTGGTATATATTGCACCGAAGTAAACAGTAAACTCTTTTATAGGAAAAATTAATTAACTCGTGCGCAAATTGAACAAAATTGTAGGCTACATTTGAGATTTCCTCATAGCGTTGTTAAAACAGGGAAAATTTAATGCCTGGGTTACTGAAGTTCAAGAAATTATTATTGCTATAATTACGCACCCAGCAAAAAAATTTGGAAGTTCCTCCAAAGGCACAACTTTATAAGCACTTCCAGAAGATGCACTCCTAATGATTTTCTTTATTTTAAGTACACAGGAAGTTCTTTTAATTCAATTTTTTATAACTTGTTTTTTTTTTCATACTTTTAATGGGTAATTTCAACTTTTTTTGTTTCAAATAGGTTAAAAACAGAGTAAGAATTCATAAAATGGTACAAATCATTTAAATTTTGTCGAAAAAAATGCTAAATCCAATCTGAAAAATTGGGAATTTTTTAAAATATTTGATGTCAAACCTTCCACATAAGCGTAAGAATGCATACAAAAAATTTTAAATTATTTATTTTTCAAAATATCACAAAATTTCTTAATTCACATCCAAAACATTGAATTCGGATGCCACCTAAAGAAGTGATGCAAATTCAGTGCAACTGCTGTTGAAATGGAGGACTTCCGTCCAATGACAAGCCCATGTTAAATTCATCGCTTCTGCGTCAATTTTGCACCACTTCCGGCTCCAAAAAGAACATTTTCATTACTTTTTTGGGCTTGTCATAGGACGGATGTCCACCATTTCGACAGCCGTTGCACTGAATTTGCATCACTTCTTAAGGTGTGATGCATATTCAGTGTTTTGTATGTGAATTAAGAAATTTTGTGATATTTTGACAAATAAAAAATTTTTATTTTTTTTTTTTAAATTTTGAATGCATTACGCTTGTCTGGAACGTTTGATATCAAATATTTTCAAAAATTCACAATTTTTCTAGAAATGATTTAGCTTTTTTTTCGGCAAAATTTAAATAATTTGTACCATTTTATTAATTCCTAATCTGTTTTTAGCCTATTTGAAACAAATTTAAAATTTTCCATTAAAAATATGAAAAAAAGCGAGTTATAAAAAATTAACTCAAATTAACATCCTGTGCAGTTTTAGAAGAACTTCCATTTTTTTTTTGCTGGGTATGTAATTCAGGAGATTATCCTGAAGCTATCATCGAAGAAAATTCCCAGTAAAAAAGAGCTTCCAAAAAAGTTGTTTGGATCTCCCCCAATCTGTGATCCGGATGTAGTGCAAACTTGGATCATCTCCAATGAATTTTACATGGGCTTGTCATAGGACGGACCCTTTTTGGATCCTTTGCATTGCTTTAGACGTTGTTTATTTGAATGAATTAAATTTAAAAAAACAATTACACTGTTATTTTTCTATTATCAATTTTTACAATTTGAAAAACCAGGGATTGAACCTGGGATTGTTGGCACCATAACAAAACGCCTTAGTACTCTCAGCCACAAACGCCATTGAACACAAAGCGTCGAAACGTCAATTCAAATGTTTGTGATATGATCGTAATACAACACCAAATAATAACATTCTAACTGCTTCTTGAGATGTTCTTTATTAGTATGAACAAAAACAAAAAAAAAAGAAACGTAGGTTCAAATCTCACCAGCGGCAATTTTTTTATCAAATATTTTTCTAATAAAATATTTTTTTATGTTATACATCGTTTTTATTCTACAGCCTGTTTCTGTATGTCGAACAAGCTGTATCGGTCGACCGAAGTGCATAAAAAGAGCTGCTTTTTGGTTATAAATTCTGCTGTTTGTTTCTATTTCAGTCGATCGATAGAGCTCGATCGACATACAAAAACAGGCTGTTGTTTTTATTAATAAAAACATTAAAAATTATCATAATTGCAAAAACTTCCCAAATGAACTTCCATGGAAGTGAAAAAGTCAAACGGCTCAAGTTCAAATCCCAGTAGGGATGAAATTTTACTTTTTTAAATATTTTTACACCCTCCACCATAGGATGGGGGTATATTAACTTTGTCATTCCGTTTGTAACACATCGAAATATTGCTCTAAGACCCCATAAAGTATATATATTCTGGGTCGTGGTGAAATTTTGAGTCGATCTGAGCATGTCCGTCCGTCTGTTGAAATCACGCTAACTTCCGAACGAAACAAGCTATCGACTTGAAACTTGGCACAAGTAGTTGCTCGGATGGTATTGCAAATGGGCCATATCGGTCCACTTTTACGTATAGCCCCCATATAAACGGACCCCTAAATTTGGCTTGCGAGGCCTTTAAGAGAAGCAAATTTCATCCGATCCGGCTGAAATTTGGTACATAGTGTTAGTATATGGTCTCTAACAACCATGAAAAAATTGGTCCACATCGGTCCATAATTATATATAGCCCCCATATAAACCGATCCCCCGATTTGGCTTGCGAGGCCTCTAAGAGAAGCAAATTTCATCCGATCCCGTTGAAATTTGGTACATGGTGTTAGTATATGGTCTCTAACAACCATGGGAAAATTGGTCCACATCCGTAATTATATATAGCCCCCATATGAACCGATCCCCCGATTTGGCTTGCGAAGCCTCTAAGAGAAGCAAATTTCATCCGATCCGGTTGAAATTTGGTACGTGGTGTTAGTATATGATCTCTAACAACCATGCAAAAATTTCTCCATATCGGTCCATAATTATATAAAGCCCCTATATAAACCGATCCTCAGATTTGACCTCCGGAGCCTCTTAGAGGAGCAAAATTCATCCGATCTGGTTGAAATTTGGTACGTGGTGTTAGTATATGGTATCTAACAGCCATGCACAAATTGGTCCATATCGGTCCATAATTATATATATCCCCCATATAAACCGTTCCCCAGATTTGATCTCTTGGAGGAGCAAAATTCATACGATCCGGTTGAAATTTGTAACGTGGTGTTAGTATATGGCCGCTAAAACCCATGCCAAAATTGATCCACATCGGCCTGTAGCCGATCCCCAATTACACAAAAATTGGTCCATATCGGTGCATAATCATGGTTGCCACTCGAGCCAAAAATAATCTACCAAAATTTTATTTCTATAGAAAATTTTGTCAAAATGTTATTTCTATAGAAAATTTTGTTAACATTTTATTTCTGTAGTAAATTTTGTCCAAATTTTACTTCTATAAAAATGTTGTGGTAATATATACCACGTATGGACTATATGGTATATATTAGGGTCTTAGGAAGTTTTAAGATACCTTGCCATCGGCAAGTGTTACCGCAACCCAAGTAATTCGATTGTGGATGACAGTCTTCAGTAGAAGTTTCTCGCAATCCGTGGTGGAGGGTACATAAGCTTCGGCCTGGCCGATCTTACGGCCGTATATACTTGTTTATTTTGAAGATTCTCTGTATTTATTTAATCCCCTTTTTAAGCATGTAGAAGTAAAAAATTGTATATAAACCATAACTCATTTCTGATTTCTTATACTGACCAGATTTCGAAAATTTCCCAAAAAAATCCCTAAATTTGTGGAAATTCCTCAACAAATTCCCCACGCAAAAATTATTCCTCATCCACGAAATAATATCCCCGATTTGTGGAAATATCCCAATACTGGGAATACTGAGTACAGTTACAATTTCAGGCAAATCGAATAAAAGCTACGGTTTATATAAGCCCAAGGAGTTAAATCAGGAAATCAGTATATATGGGTGCTATGCCAAAAATCTGCACCGATACACAAAATTCAACACAACTAGTTGTGGTTCTGAAAATCTTACAGAATTTAGACGCCAAATCGGAGGGCGGGTTTATAAGGGGGATCAAAATCTATACCGATACACAATTTATTCGGAACACCTATTTATGGTCCTCAAAAACCTCTAGATTTCAAATTTCAAGCAAATTGAATAAAAACTACGGTTTCTATGAGCTCGAGAAGTAAAATCGGGAGATCGGCTGTGTGGGGGCTATAGCAAACCACACCATATTCGGCCCACCTGTCTGTGGTCGTAACATACCTTTAAATTTCTAATTTAAGGAAAATCGGATTGAAAATACTGTTTCTAGAAGCCGTAGATCGGTCTATATGAGGGATATACCAAAACATGGACCGATGGGCACCATTTTCGATATGCACCATTACCTCTAGATTTCCAATTTCAGGCAAATCGGATAGAAAATAGAAGCCCAAGACCCCAAATCGGGGTTCGGTTTATATGGGGGCTATACCAAAACATGGACCGATAGGCACCATTTTCGGCACACTTATTTATGGTCCTAAAATACCTATAGATTTCCAATTTCAGGCAAATCGTATAGAAAATACGGCTCCTAGAAACCCAATACCCCAAATCGGGGGGTCGGTTTATATGGGGGCTATACCAAAACATGGACCGATATAGCCCATTTTCGAACTTGACCTGCTTGGAGACATAAACGAGTTTGTGCACAAATTAAGCAAGATGGCTTTATTATTGAAGGATGAAGCGTGATTACAACAGACATCCAGACAGACAGACGGACGTGGTTATATCGTCTTAGAATTTCTCCCTGATCAAGAATATATATACTTTATATAGTCGGAAATCGATATTTCGATGTGTTACAAACGGAATGACAAATTTATTATACCATCACCATTCTATGGTGGTGGGTATAAAAATTGGAAGTTTTTCTAAAGGCACAGCCTTGAAAGCACTTCCAAAAATGTCCTCCCAAAGATGTTCTTTATTTTAACTGTACAGAAAGTTCATTTGAGCCAATTTTTTATAACTCGCTTTTTTCATACTTTTAATGGATAATTTAAACTTTTTTAAAATGGTACAATTTATTTAAGTTCCATCGAAAAAAAATCTAAATTCATTCTAGAAAAATTGTGAATTTGCAGATATCACAAAATTTCTTAATTCACAACCGAAACACTGAATTCGTCTCACTCCTTAAGAAGTGATGGAAATTCAATGCCACGGCTGTTGAAATCATGGACATCCTTCCTATGACAAGCCCATGTTAAATTCATCGTTTCTGCGCCAAGTTTGCGCCACTTCCGGATCTAAAAAGAACATTTTCACTTCTTTTTTGGCTACGCTTTTTTTGCTGGGATATTACACACTTTGAACAGTTAGGGCACATGTTTGCAATACCCGGAAGATAGATAGATAATGGTGTCTTTGACAATAAAGGGTGGGCCCCTGAGTCGATCTAGCCATGTCCATGTGCCTATGAATACATTTTTGTGATCAAAGACTAGGTTAGGTTAGGTGGCAACCCGATGAATCAGGCTCACTTAGACTATTCAGTCCATTGTGATACCACATTGGTGAACTTCTCGCTTATCACTGAGTCCTTTTTATAGCCGAGTCCGAATGGCGTTCCACATTACAGTGAAACCAATTAGCATGCTAACCATTGCACCACGGTGGTTCCCAGTGATCAAAGACTAAGTCGCAGTTCATTTTAGAAGAAATAGGTTCAGATTATATATATTATTATATATTTCGCCCGATATGTACTTCTTGGGCCCTAGATGCCAGAGTTTTACTCCATACGTGAAATTTTGCTCAAGGAGCAGAATTAACACTCTTACTATACATGCGAATTTTGGTGGAAATAAGTTCAGATTTAGATTTAGCTTAAAAAATCGCTACTGGTAAGTAGAACACTTGCAATAATGCCTCAAATTTTGCTATATTTTGATTACATATGTATCGCTTGATATATCATAAATACACTTTTGTGAAATTGCATATTTAAATATTTCTTATGTTTGCCCGTGAACATTGTGATCTGCCCCAGGGCATTAGCTGAATTAAATTTTAAATCTAGAAATTTTGTAAAAGTTTAAAAAATGTTGTCTAAATCGGTCCGGATTTTAATATGTGTACACCGAAAAAATATTTACGTTGTATTAAAGATTACGCTACTTCGATTTTAGGATGCGCAATTTACACAGTATTAAGGACAAATTTCTTTAAAATAATGCATTTTTAATTAAAAGAAAGTTTATAAAACTTTGCTCTAATGTTCTTCGTATATTGGAAAATTCATTAAACCAATTTTGCTCTTATATTTTTTCCTAGCATGTTTTTTGGTTTCCTCGTATTTTATTTAACTTTTCAAGGATATACTCATCTCCATCTATTGTGCCAGGCCACTAGCTCTGCTTTAAGTATCATCTTCTACTGCTTGTTTCTACACGATAACCATCTACGTTGCCTTGCAGTGTCATCGCATCATTCGCAATTAACTCACATAGCTGGTTAGCGGAGATACGCCATTTCGGTGGGGGTAATCATTCATGAAATTGATGTATTTTAACGAGAATTTTGATCAACATGATTAATGACAGGTAATTAAGGTTGTGGTGTGATGTGTCGCTATTCGATTTAGTGCTGTTTTGGTGTTATAACCACACTGAGGTTTTATTACGAGGTATGCTATAGAGAGGGTTTAAAATATTTGTTGAAATACATACAGTGAAACCGCTAAGAAGAGTATACTCACAATCGCCTTTATTTTGTCAACATTTGGGAAGTGTCCGGTTAGTTGTGAAAATATTGCAAACGTTTTACGAAAATTTTCCGGTTTTGAAAGTGTCCAATATTGTGAGATTTCACTATATTTAGTATCATGTGTTGGTCTGGTAGTGGATTAGTCAATAACGTAGAATTGCCGTTAAGTGTATTCACGAAAATATTTTATTCTCCTATGCCCTTGTATGCTTAAATATTTGTATTGACAAAATAAATTTGTTATTGTTACAATCGTTGATAGCAATAATAAATAATCAATAGCTTCGGAGTAAACTTAGCTACTGGAATTTTCTTTCCCAGATATCATCAAACAAACAATGGTTATTCTTCCATATACAAAACAAAATCTCACATAGTCATCACACACAGTTCCTGTTTGTATAGTCTTTTCTGATAGACAAGAATATTGACTCCAACGAATAGAAAACATCGATGAACATATGATTCGTATATGTCTCATAAAGTATACAGCGAAAGATTATATCTTTGTCTAACAATGGGTTGATTGATAGGTTTTTGAAAACGGGATATGTATGTGTCATTTAATAAAGATATGTGTATGCATACAATGTATTAAAATTCATTTGCCATATTACACAGAGAAAATTTTGAAATATTCTAATATATACAGTGGCGCACAAAACCGAGTACACGATTTATACTTTTGAGTTGAAATACTTGTAAGAATATAACCACCCCACTAAACTCAATGTTTCTTTTTCCGCACTTTTAATGCTTTTGCCCATACTTTTAATAAGATTTTATATAAAACTAGCGTAACCCGGCCCGCTTCGCTGCGCCTTCCGAAGCGTATTTGGAGGAACATTTTGCGTTAACTTAGTCAACTATGTCCTTCGTGCTGAAAACAAATTCAAAAAGATTTGAATTCTTTTAAACAAATCGGACTACTTGAGAGGGTGTACCCTTTCCTCCAATTTTTTTTAATAATGTTCTGTATTCAAGTAGTTGGACAATCTTCTATATTTCTTGTGAATTTTAAGTGTGGTTTGTCAAGGAAAGGTATCCTTTTCCTCAACAAATCTGAAAGCATTATATTATCTAATAAATCGGAAAAAGCAAACGTAGTAAAAAATGTTACCACATTAACATTTGCTAAAATGTTGGAAAATGATGTACCCTCTACGTTGGCTACCAATTTCATGTAAATCTAAGTTCTTTACTAAAAAGAAGTCTGGCAGAAGCCTGTGCAAAAATCATAAAATTATGTACCGAGTTTCCATTTATGGACAACCCTCTACTTTCAATTTAAGAAAAAAAAAACGGACAAAAGGGCACCCTCTCCCCACCTTCGCACAACTCCGACTTGATATCGGACTATCACGTACCCTATATTAATTTCGCAACTACTCAATGGTCCCTATAAATTCTATCGAAGTAAATAGACAAAGTTTATTTCAGATATCGAAAAATCATATACCAATTTAAAAATCATGTATAAATTTAATCACCTCCTCCGTTACTTTCCCCGATACAATATCGACAAACACCGTAGTGAATAGCACCCCTAACCTTCCCTGAAAATTCTTACAACTTTCCTTCAAGTGTGGCAAGGAAGGTTGCCTCTTCGTTCATAACCTTCCCCCACTGCTTTTGTAAATTTCAAGAAAACTTAATTTTTTTTTGCAGTTTTAGAGGAGGACCTCCTCCCCAACCAAATATCGCAATGTAGCGTATCTTTTGTAAACGTTCCAGAAAATGTCAAACAAATTATAAGCCTAAAGTGGCGGCCTCTCTTCCGTTCAAATATCACAAAATCAGGTATCAACTATTAATATCGTAACCTCTCCCCAGTCCTCAAGTAACTCGGTAAAGTTTAATTGTTTCTCTGTATGTACTTAAGAGAAGCGGATGTCTCCCTATGCCCTATTATTTTTATTAAAAAATCAGGAACCTGATATAAATTTCATAACCCGTTTTTTCCGTAAAATTTCAGTCGGGGGAGTTTAGTTTTGTTTGTACTTTCAAAAAAAAATCGGCAAAGGGGAGGTCCCCCTCCCCGACCAAATACCGAAAAATAATGTAGCGGATTTTTGTCTAGATGCCAACCCCAACATTCAATGAAAATTTCAAGCAAATCGCATAATTTTGTTCCAAGTTTCAAAAAGTAGGGCAAGGGGGAGGTCCCCCTCCCCATCCACATATGAAATCATCAGGTACCCCATATTAATTCCATAATCTCACCACATGTTTTCTGTAAATCTCAGATAATTTAGAGAATTTTAGTTTTTTCACTGTACTTTAAAAAAGTCGAACAAAGGGGAGGCCCCCCTCCGCCGCCAAATATCGAAATAAAAAGTAGCGGATCTTTGTCTAGATGCCAACCCCAATCTTCAATGAAAATTTCAAGCAAATCGGTCAACTTTGGTCTAATTTTCAAAAAGTCGGACAAAGGGGAGGTTCCTCTCCGCGACCATGTGTCAAAAAATGAGGTACCCTATTTTCAGCACATGAGTGCCCCCCACGATCTCTGAAAGTTTCAAGTAAATCGGTTCAGCCGTTTTCGCGCCAACCCGGAACATACAAATAAACAAACAAACAAATAAACAAACATAATTTGAATTTTATATATATATAGATTAACTTTTTATTGCCATGTTCTTTCCTTTCTGGCTTTGCACGCTACACTGAAAAACACATGCCCAGTTCTAAAAATTTTGTCTTGACACTAATGGTTTTGGTATTGGTTAAACTTAGCTACTGGAATTTTCTTTCCCAGATATCATCAAACAAACAATGGTTATTCTTCCATATACAAAACAAAATCTCACATAGTCATCACACACAGTTCCTGTTTGTATAGTCTTTTCTGATAGACAAGAATATTGACTCCAACGAATAGAAAACATCGATGAACATATGATTCGTATATGTCTCATAAAGTATACAGCGAAAGATTATATCTTTGTCTAACAATGGGTTGATTGATAGGTTTTTGAAAACGGGATATGTATGTGTCATTTAATAAAGATATGTGTATGCATACAATGTATTAAAATTCATTTGCCATATTACACAGAGAAAATTTTGAAATATTCTAATATATACAGTGGCGCACAAAACCGAGTACACGATTTATACTTTTGAGTTGAAATACTTGTAAGAATATAACCACCCCACTAAACTCAATGTTTCTTTTTCCGCACTTTTAATGCTTTTGCCCATACTTTTAATAAGATTTTATATAAAACTAGCGTAACCCGGCCCGCTTCGCTGCGCCTTCCGAAGCGTATTTGGAGGAACATTTTGCGTTAACTTAGTCAACTATGTCCTTCGTGCTGAAAACAAATTCAAAAAGATTTGAATTCTTTTAAACAAATCGGACTACTTGAGAGGGTGTACCCTTTCCTCCAATTTTTTTTAATAATGTTCTGTATTCAAGTAGTTGGACAATCTTCTATATTTCTTGTGAATTTTAAGTGTGGTTTGTCAAGGAAAGGTATCCTTTTCCTCAACAAATCTGAAAGCATTATATTATCTAATAAATCGGAAAAAGCAAACGTAGTAAAAAATGTTACCACATTAACATTTGCTAAAATGTTGGAAAATGATGTACCCTCTACGTTGGCTACCAATTTCATGTAAATCTAAGTTCTTTACTAAAAAGAAGTCTGGCAGAAGCCTGTGCAAAAATCATAAAATTATGTACCGAGTTTCCATTTATGGACAACCCTCTACTTTCAATTTAAGAAAAAAAAAACGGACAAAAGGGCACCCTCTCCCCACCTTCGCACAACTCCGACTTGATATCGGACTATCACGTACCCTATATTAATTTCGCAACTACTCAATGGTCCCTATAAATTCTATCGAAGTAAATAGACAAAGTTTATTTCAGATATCGAAAAATCATATACCAATTTAAAAATCATGTATAAATTTAATCACCTCCTCCGTTACTTTCCCCGATACAATATCGACAAACACCGTAGTGAATAGCACCCCTAACCTTCCCTGAAAATTCTTACAACTTTCCTTCAAGTGTGGCAAGGAAGGTTGCCTCTTCGTTCATAACCTTCCCCCACTGCTTTTGTAAATTTCAAGAAAACTTAATTTTTTTTTGCAGTTTTAGAGGAGGACCTCCTCCCCAACCAAATATCGCAATGTAGCGTATCTTTTGTAAACGTTCCAGAAAATGTCAAACAAATTATAAGCCTAAAGTGGCGGCCTCTCTTCCGTTCAAATATCACAAAATCAGGTATCAACTATTAATATCGTAACCTCTCCCCAGTCCTCAAGTAACTCGGTAAAGTTTAATTGTTTCTCTGTATGTACTTAAGAGAAGCGGATGTCTCCCTATGCCCTATTATTTTTATTAAAAAATCAGGAACCTGATATAAATTTCATAACCCGTTTTTTCCGTAAAATTTCAGTCGGGGGAGTTTAGTTTTGTTTGTACTTTCAAAAAAAAATCGGCAAAGGGGAGGTCCCCCTCCCCGACCAAATACCGAAAAATAATGTAGCGGATTTTTGTCTAGATGCCAACCCCAACATTCAATGAAAATTTCAAGCAAATCGCATAATTTTGTTCCAAGTTTCAAAAAGTAGGGCAAGGGGGAGGTCCCCCTCCCCATCCACATATGAAATCATCAGGTACCCCATATTAATTCCATAATCTCACCACATGTTTTCTGTAAATCTCAGATAATTTAGAGAATTTTAGTTTTTTCACTGTACTTTAAAAAAGTCGAACAAAGGGGAGGCCCCCCTCCGCCGCCAAATATCGAAATAAAAAGTAGCGGATCTTTGTCTAGATGCCAACCCCAATCTTCAATGAAAATTTCAAGCAAATCGGTCAACTTTGGTCTAATTTTCAAAAAGTCGGACAAAGGGGAGGTTCCTCTCCGCGACCATGTGTCAAAAAATGAGGTACCCTATTTTCAGCACATGAGTGCCCCCCACGATCTCTGAAAGTTTCAAGTAAATCGGTTCAGCCGTTTTCGCGCCAACCCGGAACATACAAATAAACAAACAAACAAATAAACAAACATAATTTGAATTTTATATATATATAGATTAACTTTTTATTGCCATGTTCTTTCCTTTCTGGCTTTGCACGCTACACTGAAAAACACATGCCCAGTTCTAAAAATTTTGTCTTGACACTAATGGTTTTGGTATTGATTCCAGAGAAGAAACATGATTGTCACGATCTTATTCGAAGAGCAAAATAATATGATAGGAGCTATTTTTGCGGCGACCATATAACATTTTCACCTGCAACCATGTTGGCTCAGTGAACATAGTTCTAAGAAAAATAAAATTGTCCTCATCTAAAATATTATTACATTAAAAAAAAAAAAAGAATTTTGTTGGCATCAAAAGACAATCGTCACGATCTAAAATGTTATGGTATTCGCCAAAAATGTTTTTCTTCCAGTTAAAAGAACATGGTAACAACCTAGAATGCAGCGTTGCCAATTTAGCTTTTTTCCCGCTAGATTTGGCTTTTTTTGAAGACGTTTAGCGGGAAAAAAATGCATTTAGCTTTTAGTTTTTTTGTGGCTTTTTTTATGACCCTCTTTGCTATTTTTGGCTTTTTTATTTTCGACATGTTCCTATTGAAATATGAAATAATTCGAAGCTCAATTGAAGCATTAATAATTATTCCAGCCATTATCCGGGCATTTTTGGAGCAAATACACCTTGTTGTAAAGTTTTTTCCTCGTATTCGTAAAAGTTATCGTAAACTTTAAATCTACTATTACCATACAAATTCCTTATATAAACTGTCAGTAAATTATTAGGAATATTAGCATTTGACTCGTTTATCCTTTTTATGTTATTATAATATTCTAAATTTATTATGATATTACTAAACTAAAATAGTAGATGTGAATTGCTTTGTACACTAAAAAAACATTGTCGTGAGGCCAAAGATTTCATGTCCTTAAAATACGTCCGCGAATTTTGGTTATAATAGCATTTGTGAATTTCATGTCCTTAAAATACGAACGCGAATTTTGGTTATAATAGCATTTGTGAATTTCTCTTATATAAACTTTTTTCCTTGTCCAAAAGCCGATAAAGTCGTTTTGTCCTTATAGTTAATTGATTTAACTTAAAAGTGGGTATCTTTACATGAAAGAAGGCTAGGGTCAATTCTACAAAATTCTTAAAATTAATGAAATAGTCTTTAAATTTGTGGAGTTTTTGTATCTTGACCACAAACCAAAATAGGGCTCAAAAATAGAAGAGGGTTTTCAACATTTTATTTTAAAAACGTATACATAGAATAATTTCTACTTAGAGTCTGAATTTGGAAATTTAAGTTTTCGTTAGCACGTTTTTAAAGCACTGTGGTAGTTCATGAATAAAAAGCTGAAAAAAACGAATAAGTTCAAATTTGACTCGGTTAAATTTGAACTTATTCCCCTCCCTCTTCTATTTTTGAGCCCTATTTTGGTTTGTGGTCAAGATACAAAAACTCCACAAATTTAAAGACTATTTCATTAATTTTAAGAATTTTGTAGAATTGACCCTAGCCTTCTTTCATGTAAAGATACCCACTTTTAAGTTAAATCAATTAACTACCAAAATCATTAGTGTTCAAAATCTTTGGAACCGAACATAGAAATAATATAATAATAATAAATAAAATAATAATAATAAAGTTTTGAATGTGGTATTATTTTTTTAACATAAAAATATGCAATAAAAAAATTCGTAGTGATAGGATCAAAAAATCTGCTATTTATTAAAGGAATGGATTTACATTTACGAAAATTGGACAACAATAGGTTTGTAGGGAAATTTTTGAATAAAAGTTATTCAGTATAAACTTGCAAGATAGTTAGAATGGGTTTTATTCTCTTGGGAAATATTAGGAGAAGTGTACTCGTTCACGAATTTATCATTAATTCAGTTAAAATGAAATATGTTGATATTTTCGAATGGAGTTCTATGTGACATTGTGCAATATATCGCACATTTGACTTGTTGATGATTAACCAGCTGATAATTGCAAGTTTACTGGGAAAAATGTTTTTACTAGGATATATAAACGAAGGACTTCCAGTAAAAATTTGTGATAGTAATCCAAATGTATCGAGTACGCAAACAGAGCTAACATGACTTAGATTTTCTTACGGTCTCACAGAAATGGAAATAAAATGAATACAATTAAAATAATATGCATTTTAAGTGAAATAAAGCCTTTAAATTTGTTAAATTTCAATCAAAAACGTGACTTTTGATACAAAAAAATTTAGCTTTTTTTCTAGCTATTTTTTTAAATTTTTTAGCTTTTTTTGGCTAGTTTTTTGGACAAATCTAGCGGTTTTTGGTGAAACAATTCTGGCAACGCTGCTAGAATGTTTTGATCTTTCTGAAACAACTTTTTTCGTCGTCAAAAAAAAAGGACGCCACGTGAGAAAAGAAAACACAAAATTATCATTATTTATTTATTTTTTATTTATTTATAAACTAATTAATTGTTTATTTGTATTTATAGTGTCGTGCAAGCAAACATCACATATTTTTACACACTTTATTTTGGTTCAATTTCAACAATAAATAATAATTCCATATTTACGTTGTGCTCATCAAATGTACAAACGCTGATATAATGTAACTGCAAATAAAAATAAATGATACCATATAGCAAAATACAGAACAAAAACCAGGTACATTTTTTCAATTACACTTCCCGTCTCTTATTCTCACATAAAACCACGTGCCACTTATGAATAAATAAATTAAAACAAAACATAGTAACTCGGTATTCTCCATCCATTCGGAACAACAATCAACACTCAACTGTCGCGCAAAAAAATTAAATGGTCACGAAAAAAATGTACATGGCCTTTATGGTCATGTAATGGTTCTAGACATGTCTATATGTAACCATTTAACCCTTTCACTACTGAAATAAAGCTAATATTAAAAACTTTAATATTCCTTCTGTTTTTACTTGTACTAACAGCATGTAGAACAAAATTTGTAATTTTGAGAACCTACCTCAATTACTTCAAGAGCTATATGAGCTTGTTCTGAAAACTTAATTCTTGAATTGTGACCAAATGGTCTTACGAAAATAAGCGCTATTTGGCCTATAACATTTATCACAATGTGAGAAAAATATAAACAAGATACCGTAGAAGTATCAGCTAAAGTTTTTGTATAAATGTCCATTTACTAGAAACATACAGTAGAAAAATTGTCTCAAATTTTCGTATTTTTCTTTTATTGTTAAAGAAGTTTATAAAAATGTATTGTAGTGCTCACCAATATGGAAAATATTTATAGCTTATTTAGATTAAAGCCTCTGCTTTAAAATAACATCGAGAAATAAATCGAAACTAAGTGGGAAAAGAGAATTTTGTGTCTTTTTCCAATGTCCTTCTAAGTGGACATCGGTAGTGAAAGGGTTAATGGTCTAAAATTCTATCATTTAAATAATAGAATATGTTTGCGGCATTTGAGAACCATTTAAATGATTATTGCAAGCATACATTTTTCTCCCCTCGAAAATTATTTTTACAAAGACAAAATACATGTTTTTCGCAATAATTACAATCTCTAGATAAGCATTAAATGGATACGGCAACCATGTCCAAAATTGTTTTTTCTGTGCTTGTTATTGATAAAAAGAATTTTGTTTGAATTAAAAAACAATGGTCACGATCTAAAATGTTACGGTATTCTTTAAAAATATTTTTCTCCCAGTTAAAAGAACATGTTCACAACCTAAAATGTTATGATCTTTATGAAAATAGTCTTTTTCGTCAGCGAAAATGTTTTTTTATTTATTTACTTATTTATTAACAATTCCTTGTTTATTGGTATTTAATATGCAAGCAAACATCACACAGTTTTAAACACTCTATATTGGTAAACTAAAAATAACTTATACAATATAGAAAAAATGCAGATCAAAAAACCAGTAACATTTTTCAATTACATTTCCCTTCTTTTGTGTTCACATAAATCACGTGCCACTTATGAATAAATAAATTAACACAAAACACAGCAATTCTGTATTCTCCGTCCATTCTAAGCAAAAGTCAACACTAGCCTGACGCACAAAATGAAAATCGTGTTTACATGGTCAAAATTTTTATAAAATTCGTTTCGCTGCAAAAAGTTAAAAAATTAAAAGGTCACAAAAAAAATTACATGGTTTTTATGACCAAGTAATGGTTCTAGACATATCTATACGTAGCCGATAAAAAAAGTAAAAAAAAATATTTGAATGGTCCTGTACATGATTTTTCTGACCATATAATGGTCTCAAATTCTATCATTTAAATGATAGAACTTGTTTGCGGCATTTGAGAACCATTATGCTTATTGCCAGCATACATTTTTAGCGGCTAGAAAATTCTTTTCACCAAGAAACAATACACAATTTTTGCGACAATTATATGCTCTATATAAGCATTAAATGGATGCGGAAACAATGCTCAAACATGTTTTTTCTGTGCGTGTAGTCAAAGAAACGGAGAATTTAAGTAAGAATACTTTTAGGACACAATTCTTATTTAAATATGAGTTTCGATTACTTAATTTTAGGAAACAAGTTTTAATTTAAGAACGCGTTAACGATAACTTACATTTTCAGACTCGACTTTAAGTAGACATTATGCTATTTTTCAAGTCAAAAACCTCTTTAAAATAAAGTTTTGAATAACATGTCTTAACGAGTTTTTGCGTTATAATCAGATGCAACAAATTTAAAGACTATTTCATTTATTTTGAAGAATTTTTCAGAATTATTCAAGTTGACCTTATATTATAGGCAATAGTTGAACTCAGATTTACGTGAAATTTTGAAGAGGGGGTAGAATTAACATTTGAACTACACTTGCTAAATTTGGCTTAATCGGTTCAGATTTAGATATAGCTCCCACTTATCTTTCGACCAATTTAGACTCATATACCCACAGAGACCAAAGTTTTAACCCGATTTACTTGAAACTTTGCACAGGGAGTAGAATAAAGGTTCTGGATATGCAAACCAATTTGAAATCGGTTCAGATTTAGATATATCTTTCGCCAGATTGTCCGTCATATGACCATCGAAGTCAAAGTTGTAATCCGATTTACGTGAAATTTTGCAAATCGGCCCAGATTTAGATATAGCTTCCATATATTTCCAATTTGGGCAAAAATGGGCAAAATACCCACTTTTTTTTATAAAATCGCCACTGCTAAGTCGAAAACTTGTAAAAAGTACTCCGATTTGGCTATACTTCTAATATATATCTATCGACCGATAAATCATAAATACACTTTTGCGAAGTTGTCTCAAAATTGGTTCAGATTCAAAAGTTTCCCAAATGTGTTCCAACCCAGGGCATTCGCCGACTTAAATTTAAAGTCTATAAATTTTATGGCACTCTGACAAATTTTGTCCTGATCGGGTCAGATTTAAATATATGTATATGGGAACATAAACCTTTATATATAGCACCCAACACATTGGACGGATTTTATATGCTATCGAAAATGTGGATCTACAATGTGGTGCAGTGTATAATATAGTCGGCCCCGCTCGACTTTAGATTTTCCTTACCGGTTTTCTCTTCGCTATTGCAATCATAATCAAAATGTCGACTTTTTGGTACCCACCATCACCATGTTAGGGGTATAATTTTCTATTCGGGTTGTAACACATGAAAATATCGCTAGCTGATATGTACTACAACCATCTGCAGGTTGCTATCATTTCTAAACCGCTTGTTCAACAGCTGACTTGTTTATTCCATTTTGTTTCTACCTACTGCATTTAGAAATAAATTTCTTTGTTATTGGAATAAAAGCGTGATAGTGTGAATGTTTTATATTTGGCTGGAAAAACAAAAGTGGCTATTATTAGATACCGTGATACTGGCAATGTGGTATCGTCCAAACTTTGGACGAAAGAAATACTATAACCACCAGAAATGATACGAAAAGTGAAGGCTACATTTGGTAGAAAACTGGCCGTAGTGGTAGAAAATTTGCTCGTGAGCTGAACATATCGCGAGGACGGATGCACCTCGTACTGAAAAATTAGCTTGGACTAAAGCCATTGGACAAAAAGCCGAATACTTTCAGGCAAATGTCCCAAAGACAACATTGAAGACCTGGGGTAACAAAAATATTATTTCTACCGCACAATGGCCACCAAATTCTTTGGATACAAAAGTGTTTATGATCTCAAGACAGTGCTTTGCCGGGATTGGGCAGCGTGTGATGTCTTTGTCGACCTGTTGAAGGCCATCATTCGCGCCAAAAATATCTAGTTCGAACAAATCTAAACTGATTCTTAATTTTGATGGTAAGGTATCTTAACACTTCTTGACATCGTCTTCTAAATTGTAAGTTAGTCCATATGGGGTATATGTTAGATGAAAAAGGCAGATTAAATACCTATCCATCCGTCCACCTGTTGATCACACCAACTTCCGAACGAAAGAAGATATCGACTTGAAACTTGATACAAGTAGTTGTTCTTGATATAGGTCGGATGATATTGCAAATTAGATATAGCTCCCATATATGTCTCTCGCCCGCTATGTACTTATATGGCCCCAGGAGCAAGAGTTTTATTCCGTACGTGAAATTTTGCATAGGGAGTAGAATTAACATTCTTACTACGTATGCCAAATTTGGTTGAAACCGGTTCATATTTAATCCAATTTCGATTCGGGGAGAAAGTGCAATTGCCCCTATGCCCATATTATAGTGTCATCGTATAGATGTAAATGTTTCACTGTTTATTACAATATAAATAAAATTATATATTTTTCGCTGGAAATAGATTCGTATGACCAGCGAGGCCAAAGTTTCACTCAGAGTTTTGAAATTTTGCACAGAGAGAGTCATTAACAGTTTTTGGATGTGTGTCAAATTTGGTCAAAATCGGTACAGATTTAGATAAAGCCCCCATATATCTGTTCTTCTGATTTGGACAAATATGGTCTAAATATCAACATTTTCCTTGTAAAATCGTTACTGCTAAGTCGAAAACTTGTTAAAATTACTCAAATTTTCCTATAACTCTAATACATATCTATTAACCGATAACCATAAATGCACATATGCGAAATTTGACTTTAGATTTAAATATGTCAAATATTTTTTACTAACACTGATTTCACTTCAGGGCATTAGGCGATTTAAATTTTAAGTTTAAAGAATGTAAAAATATGTATATGGGTACACAGAACTTTATATATTGCAACCAACAACTTTGAAGGATTTTAGATGATATCGAAAATGTAGACCTACAAAGTGGTGCAGGGTATAATATAGTAGGCCCGCCCGACTTTAGGTTAGGTTAGATATAGTGGCAGCCAGGGCTGCGGAGCCGGAGTCGGAGTCTTGGAGTCGGAGATTTTGCTGGAGTCGGAGTCGTAAAAATTTTGCTCGACTCCGACTCCGGCTAAACCAAATTTTTTAAAACACTTCACATTTTTGTAACAAAGCAAGATTTTACGCGAATTAGTTTCCATTGCGTTATTCATTCGATCAATGTACAGCATGTTGGTAAATGAAAATCAACTTCCAATTACGGCTACACCGAAAGAATTTTCTTCGTAAAAAGAACGAAAATTTTCGTTAAAAGTACGAATTTTGTCATTGTTTTACAACCAAAGAATCTTTTCATTAAAAGTACGAAATATTTCGTACTTTTTACGAAGAAAAATTCTTCCAAAATTTTCGTAGTTTGTAAGAAAAAAATTCGTACTTTTTATGAAGAAACTTCGTACTTTTTATGAAAAATCTTCGTACTTTTTATGAAACAATTTCGTTCTTTTTATGAAAATGTTTCGTACTTTTTATGAAAAACTTTCGTAGTTTTATGAAAAATGTTCGTACTTTTTATGAAAAACTTTCGTACTTTTTTTCAAAAATGTTCGAACTTTTAGAAAAAAATTTATAGTCGAAAGTGCATTTGGTTGTAGTTACAAGTATGAAAAATGACATCACTACTTTACATCTTAAGTTTTTGAATAATTTTTAGTTTTATTGCTTCACTTTTATTCATAGCGCTCTATCACCCAAATGAGAAGTAGCATACACTTGCATAAAAAAATAGAATAAAGGAATACACTCAAGCTCATTATAAAATACAATTTTATGTCGCGACCGGAAATTTTACAACTACAATGAAACTTCTTCGTTATTTCAAAGAAAATGTTTCGTACTTTTTAAGAAGAAATTTTAACGCAGAATGTTTCGTAAAATATTCGTAAAAACTTCTTCACAAAATTCATGAAATTTGAAGAAAGTTTCGTTAAAAGTACGAACTTTTTACGAAGAAAAGTTAATGTAGAATATTACTTAGAAGTTTCGTTTATTCGTAAAATGTTCTTCGTAAAATTTACGAAAATGAATGAAAATTTCGTTATTTTAATGAAGAATTCACGAATAATATTTAATAATTAAAACGTAAAATTAACGAAGAGAATTCTTTCGGTGTAGCAGATGGGCTGGATCGATCCATTTTAATGCCCATATCAATTTATTTAAAATATTTCGAACAATCGAAATTATTTTTTTTTAAATTTTATTTTAAGGCCATACGCATATGTCGAATTATGACAGAACATTTTTTTAAAGTTGTTTTTTATAGAAAATTTTGTCAAAATGAATTCTATAAAAAGTTTTTTATAGAATTCACCACAGTAGTGGTGAAGGGTATAAAAAGTTTTGCTAAAATTTTATTTCTATAGCAAATTTTGTCAAAATTTTTTTTCTATAGAAAATTTAGTCAAAATTTTATTTCTATAGAAAATTGAGTCAAAATTTTGTTTCTATAGAATATTTTGCAAAATTTTATTTCTATAGAAAATTTTGCAAAATTTTGTTTGCTACACAATTTCTATTGATAATTTTTTCAAACTTTTATTTCTATAAAAAATTTTGCCAAATTTTATTTCTATAAAAATTTTATTCAAAATTTTATTTCTATATATTTGGTCAAAATTTGATTTCTATAGAAAATTTTGCCAAAATTTAATTTCTATAGAAAATTTAGTCAAAATTTTGTTTCTGTAGAAAATTTTGCAAAATTTTATTTCTATATAAAATTTTGAAAAATTTTATTTACTAGACAAAATTTTTCCAAAATTGTATGCTCACTGATACTCACTGCTAAGTCGAAAACTTGTAGAAATGACTCAAATTTTCAAATTTTTCAATGAATGAATCAAATGCATTTTTGCGAAATTGTCTAAACAATTATAAATATTTCCCAAATATTGCCCGAGATTTTCTAGAAGTCCGATTTGAGATTTTATCAAAATGTAGATCTAAATACAAAGTTGTGCAGAGTATATTATAATCGGCCCGCCCGACTTTAGACTTTCCTTGCATTTTTATTTTTCCCATAACGTTAGATTTACATTTTAAGTTCATAGATTTTGTAGAAGTATATACAATTTTGTCTAAATCGATTCATATTCAAATTTATGCATATGGGAATATACCTTTATATAGCTCGCAACAAATTTAAAGGATTTGAGATAGTATCAATAATTTTGGTCCACAAATACATATACTGTTGGTATCTTCTTATATTATGATGGGTATTTATATCATTATTTTATTTATTAAACATTGCCCTAAATTTTAAATATAGAGTTCAATTGGAATCTAATCTGAAATTAAGACCTTTTTTTGCACACATAAATAAATACGATACTTTATATCGATCCAGTTACAGTACCTCCTCAATAGAACTACAAATTAGTGGTATTAAAATTAGATTTAGTTATAAAGGGTGATTCTTTTGAGGTTAGGATTTTCATGCATTAGTATTTGACAGATCACGTGGGATTTCAGACATGGTGTCAAAGAGAAAGATGCTCAGTATGCTTTGACATTTCATCATGAATAGACTTACTAACGAGCAACGCTTGCAAATCATTGAATTTTATTACCAAAATCAGTGTTCGGTTCGAAATGTGTTTCGCGCTTTACGTCCGAGTTATGGTCTACATAATCGACCAAGTGAGCAAACAATTAATGCGATTGTGACCAAGTTTCGCACTCAGTTTACTTTATTGGACATTAAACCAACCACACGAATGCGTACAGTGCGTACAGAAGAGAATATTGCGTCTGTTTCTGAGAGTGTTGCTGAAGACCGTGAAATGTCGATTCGTCGCCGTTCGCAGCAATTGGGTTTGTGTTATTCGACCACATGGAAGATTTTACGCAAAGATCTTGGTGTAAAACCGTATAAAATACAGCTCGTGCAAGAACTGAAGCCGAACGATCTGCCACAACGTCGAATTTTCAGTGAATGGGCCCTAGAAAAGTTGGCAGAAAATCCGCTTTTTTATCGACAAATTTTGTTCAGCGATGAGGCTCATTTCTGGTTGAATGGCTACGTAAATAAGCAAAATTGCCGCATTTGGAGTGAAGAGCAACCAGAAGCCGTTCAAGAACTGCCCATGCATTCCGAAAAATGCACTGTTTGGTGTGGTTTGTACGCTGGTGGAATCATTGGACCGTATTTTTTCAAAGATGCTGTTGGACGCAACGTTACGGTGAATGGCGATCGCTATCGTTCGATGCTAACAAACTTTTTGTTGCCAAAAATGGAAGAACTGAACTTGGTTGACATGTAGTTTCAACAAGATGGCGCTACATGCCACACAGCTCGCGATTCTATGGCCATTTTGAGGGAAAACTTCGGAGAACAATTCATCTCAAGAAATGGACCGGTAAGTTGGCCACCAAGATCATGCGATTTGACGCCTTTAGACTATTTTTTGTGGGGCTACGTCAAGTCTAAAGTCTACAGAAATAAGCCAGCAACTATTCCAGCTTTGGAAGACAACATTTCCGAAGAAATTCGGGCTATTCCGGCCGAAATGCTCGAAAAAGTTGCCCAAAATTGGACTTTCCGAATGGACCACCTAAGACGCAGCCGCGGTCAACATTTAAATGAAATTATCTTCAAAAAGTAAATGTCATGGACCAATCTAACGTTTCAAATAAAGAACCGATGAGATTTTGCAAATTTTATGCGTTTTTTTTTTTTAAAAAAGTTATCAAGCTCTTAACAAATCACCCTTTATTACTCGGAGTCGACTCCGGAGTCGGAGTCGAGTTGATGAAAAATGCTGGAGTCGGAGTCGGAGTCGAGCAAAATTGACTCGACTCCACAGCCCTGGTGGCAGCCCGATATTTCAGGATCACTTAGACTATTCAGTCCATTGTAATACCACAGTGGTGAACTTCTCTCTTATCACTGAGTGCTGCCCGATTCTATGTTAAGCTCAATGGCGAGGGACCTCTTTTTATAGCTGAGTCCGAACAGCGTTCGACATTACAATGAAACCACTTAGAGAAGCTTTTAACCACTCAGAAATGTCAGCAGCATTACTGAGGTGGGATAATCCTCCGCTGAAAAACTTTTTGGTGTTTGAACCCACGACCCTGTGTATGCAAGGCAGGCATGCAAACCATTGCACTGCGGCTAGACTTTCATTACTTCTTGATTTAAGGGAATTGAGAAATCTTTCGATTTACTCGTAAGATAAAAATGCTTCAAATATAGACGAAGACTTAGTTTGAGAATTTGGCTTTATTTTAAAGTATTATTTTGATTATTATTAATTAAGAAGAATTAAGAAAACATTGTACGTAATTAGCTTTAGGTCCTTTCTTTCTTTTTTTTTTTTTTGAGTGTAGACAATGTTTTTGTGTAAATACACAGTTTTTTTTTTGTAAGTGCAAACGGTATGCAACAATTTCTATTCACATGTCTTTTCACCGACATCATATTTGAGTAACAGGCATTATGGATTCAATCAGTCTATCAAACACATTCTCATATTTATATTTCATTGATTGTTATCCCGGGGACGGAGCCAAGTTTTCATGAATGTGCTATGGCATTCTATCATGTCTGCATTTTTTTAGATTTTATGCAAACATTTCATAAATTTGATCGATTGGATGTCATAAAACAAAATATTGAAATGTACACTATCGACATGTGTAATTCCAGTAGGCGCCATATACAAATATAGAGTCGATGAATTATGATTACAAATGATGCCTAAATTACATATAACAATACTAATACCTATTATCTAGTGCGAGTCTATGGTGATTTGTATCGTCTAACCCATGTTTTATGTCTTAACATTTATGACTATTATTGTTTTATGATATGGACACGATTATTTATTTGTTTAAGGATAAGCACTATTAGACAAAGCCATTTGTGAAGTACTCATTTATGTATTTGTTCGTTAATACCTATGGAAGCATTGAGGGAAATTAATGCTGTATTTGTTGAAACACAATCTAAAAGAAATTTCTACAATGTTTTAAGTAAAATCGGAAGAAAATTAATAGACTCCAAACCGCAATTTGAAAATCAATCAGATGAGAGAATTTCAAAAAGTGAGAAAAGGCTATGATCGATTTATAAGGGGGCTATACCTAAAACTGGTCCGATATAGCCCATTGGCAATACCGTCCGACCTACATCAATAACAACTACTTGTGCCAAGATTCAAGCCAATTCGGAAATTAACGTGATTTCAACAGACGGACGGACATCCCTAGATAAATACAAAATTCAGTCACGACCTAGAATATATACTTTATGAGAACTGAGCAATATTTCGATGTGTTACAAACGGAACCATCAGATGGTGGAGGGTAAAAAAAATGTTTTTGGAAAAATAAAATTTCGACCCGGAAACCTGAAAGCATTAAATCGATTTCACAAAATAATAATACCAAATATCAAATTGACCATTTCCCATAAAAATTAAAACTGCTGATCGACAATCGTCCAAATACATATAACTTAGAAAGGAGACAAGAGCAAATAAAACGCGCATATGTTATAATGTTGTGCACTCAAAATGTCAGTCAGTCAACAGGAATGTGGCTCGTTTGTTTTCATCTTTTCTATTTCAGTGTCAGCATTGACATGTAGTCATGCAAACAATTTCAGGAAAAAACCAACGCGCCATCACACCATGCCGCCTGATGAAGACTAACTGAACAGTCGAGCCATTGGGATGGATGGATAAATTGCTGATTGGACGGACGGACCAAACCAAATAGTTCAGCAAGTAAGTAGTGTAAAAAGTTCATGACTGTTGTTTTGAACGATGGTTTGCGCTTCTTTTCATCGCGGTTGTATTTGCAAGAGGAACAAAAATTCAAATAAATAACAAAAATATTTGCTAAAATAACAAGACAACGAAAAAAAAAGACAGCCTGAAAGCCAAAGCACATTGGCACATCAGTACAAAAGCATTTTTAACACTCAACGCTGTCAGTCACTTGTCTTTGTTTTTACAGAACACCACAGCAATGAGGAGCAGCAGCATATCGCTTCAGTTCAACATTATACTGGCTGACAGGAATTGAATGCAGAACGCGATCGAATATTTGGACAGAATGTGAGATATTAGCGATATCTGATCTGCTACGACAGTATGATTTGAACCGGATATAAATGAAATGTGCATTTTTAATTATCGTATTCGAATATTAGGTTAAATGGAGTTTATACGTACTTCCAAATGGATTCCCATCAATGCGGTTATAAATTCGCTCGAAATGAATCCTATACACGTTCCTAAGGCAGCTTGTTTTCATTATTACACACAAAAAATTCAATCACGAAATTAATTGATCCAATTAATTTTTTTATTGAAATGTCTTCAATCACAGAAATGATAGTATCAATTAAAAAATTAATTGAAGGCCAATTAAAAAATTGATTGACCCAATTAAAAAATTAATTGATACTATTAATTTTTATGATTGATTTTTGTTTCAATTAAAAAATTTGTTGAATCAATTAAATTTTTAATTGAATATTTTTTAAAACTCAATTAAAATTATAATTGGAAAAATTTTTGTGAAATTTTTTTCTGTGTGTCTGGGATGAATCAATCGAATTCAGGATTACCAAGGATATATCAAGATTAACAATTGCTTTATACATCTAAGCACCTTGTAAATTAGCGCTTTCCTCGAAATCTTATAGAACGCAGCTCTACACTGTTAGAAAAATATGTTTTTCATATGTTCCGATATAAACAAAATGTGTTTCGGGCACGATTTAAACCACAATATATTTAAGTGCGAACATGTAATTTTCCTAAACTAACACTAAATGTTTGGGACATCTATGTTAATATGTTAGAATATATTATGTTTGGGGTATGAATGTTTCATAAAAATCATATGTGTGAATACAAACATATACAAATTTACAAATTTCAACTAAACATACATATGTTGTGATATTTTATTCAAAGCGACAGAGAGAGTATAGAGAGAAATAGAGATGGAAACCGGGAGAGTTGACGAAAGATATCAATATAACACAGCAAAAGAGTCAAAAGAGAACAATTTCTGTGAAACCGCTTGTATGTTGTTTCGGAAAACTGTTTTATGATAAGGCCAAAAATTTGATATGTTTAAGTCTAAATATTATTTAATTTGAATAAAGAGAATATACATTCTGAACCAAGAGAATAGACATTTGAAAAACAAACAGCTTATGTTTTCGCCTTGAGAGCAGCATTTTATGTATGTGTGGACATGTGTTTTGTTTATCATTTTGGCATTATTTTTTTCTTGGTTCGTTAAAAGAAATCAGGGGTCTTCATAAAAATAACGAAAGGGCACTATACTCTTTTTAGAGTTGGGACGGTAAAATGAAATAAGGAGGAAATAGTGAAAAATTACACAGTAAAAAGTAAAAAAATAAAGTTTAGTTTCTCTTTATTAAAAAGTAGTCCACGAGGAGTTGACGGACACCATCAAATATAAAAGCGGGCATTAAGTTCGACTTTTACAGCTAAAACAATTTAAAAAGTTTATTTTCTTTAAAAAGAATTATTAAAGAAAAATAAAAGGAATTTTAGAGCGATGGTGTTAAATGCTAGTAAAAAAACTGTTCACTCCTAAATAAATTTATGTTTATATTATAAAATTATGTATGTATGTTTATACTCGACTCCACGTTCTTCTTTTGTTAGTTTTTGAATTCCTTCCAAATTTTAAAGTTTTGTACAAAAACAGTTTTTTATTACAAGATTGTTATTTTTGCAATAAAAAATAATATTTTATCCAAAAATCATTCAATTTCGTTTATATCAAGCACTGTTACTGACTATAAATCTTTAATAACGCACATTTCGATGTTTCATTTAAAAAAATTAATATAGTATAAATATAAATGTGTAAATTAAAAAAAAAAAAAAAAAAAAAATCGGTCGGAGCAGGGATTGAACCCACGACCCTTTGCATGCAAGGCAGACATGCTAACCACTGCTCCACGTGGCAAACAAATGTATGTTTCTGTTAAATAATGTTATGTTTGCATGGGCTCGTGGGCGCTGCAAACTATGCTATATAAATGTAACTTAAAACGATAATTATCTACTGGTGACTATAACAGCTACGTAGCCCAGTGGATAGTGTGTTGGCTTACAAACTGTATGGTCCTCGGTTCGATTCTCCGTGCAGGCGAAAGGTAAAATTTAAAAAATTTATAAAAGTGAATAATTTCTTCAACATTATTTGTATTACAGAGAAAGGTGCCAATAACTAAAAAATTTCGTGGAAGTGAAAATTACGAGTATGTTAGGGAATGAGCACAATCGTGTTTGGGAAAAATTCTTCCAAGCATATAATATTTTTGGCTCAAAATGTTTCCAAACATATAATATGTTCACATAAAACAAACATATTAATGTTTCGGCAGTATGCAATAATATATGTGCTTCCTGCAAAATATGTTTGGAACATATGTTAAAGAAGCGATTTTTTTTGAGGGTGTAAAGACTTCAAACTAAAATGAGCTAAGTTCAATTGTCCGATCGGGGATAAATGAAATATATCGTTTAATATATTGCAGTTTTTTAACCCTTTCGCTACCGAAATAAACCTAGTGTAAAAAACTTTAATTTTTCTTCTGTATTTACTTGTACTAACAGCATGTAGAACAACAATTGCCATTTTGATAACCTACTTCAAGAGCTATATGAGCTTGTTCTGAAAACTTGATTCTTGAATTGTGATTAAATGGCCTTACGAAAATAAGCGCTATTTGACCTATAATATCTTTCTTGTGAGCAAAAATACAAAAAAGAACCCGAAACAGTATCAGCTATAGTTTTTGTATGAATGTCCATTTACTAGAAACATACAGTAGAAAATTTTTCTCAATTTTCGTATTTTTCGTTCATTGTTAAAGAAGTTTATAAAAAAGTTACTTTAGTGCTCACCAATATATAAAATATTTATAGCTTATTTAGATTAAAGCCTTTACTTTAAAATAACATCGAGAAATAAATCAAAACTAAGTGGGAAAATATAATTTAGTGTCTTTTTCGAATGTCCTTCTAAGTGGACATCGGTAGTGAAAGGGTTAAAGTCAGCTTTATAATCATTAAGTAACTTAATTATCTTTTTAACTAAAGTTAGCAAAGGCTTACTCACTCTGACGTACAAAAGCGGAATATAACAAGAGTGCCTGGAATAGTTTGCCGTATAAATAATTAATAATAATTAATTTGTTAAGTAATAATATTAATTGTATGCCAAAAGTCAATAATTTTTAAAATTGACACAATAAAAACGAAGTAACTAAAATGTAAAGTTGCACCCAGAAAAAAGTGACCACTTCTTTAAGTTAAAATGAACTCATTGTGAAGAAAGTTGAACTTCTTATAGCGCCAAAGACATTTTTATTTGTTTGATGTGATTTTCGTAGAAATTAGGTAGAATGCATTCCATATATTAGTTAACATTTTCCTATATTTATGTACCACTATACTACAGAATGAAAAAAATTTAACTGAATTGTATTCATATATGGAATGATTTTGTTGAACTTTTTTCATTCATATGGAGAAATCTTACATATTTGTGGTAGGGAGCCACCGTGGTGCAATGGTTAGCATGCCCACCTTGCATACACAGGGTCGAGGGTTCAAACCCAGTTTCGACGAAACACCAAAAAGTTTTTTAGCGGCGTATTATCCCTCCTCAGTAATGCTGGTGACATTTCTGAGGGTTTCAAAGTTTCTCTAAGTAGTTTCACAGCAATGTGGAACGCCGTTCGGACTCGGCTATAAAAAGGAGGTCCTTTGTCATTGAACTTAATATAGAATCAGGCAGCACTCAGTAATAAGAGAGAAGTTCACCACTATGGTATCACAATGGACTGAATACACCGAGAACAAAGTGTACTGGTTTATATGAAGAATGAACTACCACGCACGAAAATTGAACAAAATTTTCCTCCACATTTTGAGATTTCCACAAAGCGTTGTTAAAACCAGCACATTTTAATGCCCTGTTGTACTTTTTAACTGAAGTTCACGAAATTACATCATCTCATAGAAGAAAAAATTAACTAATAGTAAAGAAGAAAATCATTGGCGCCAAATCATGACCATTTTAACCATAAAGTAGTTCATTCTTACTATTTTTGGGGATCGTATGAAAATTTTCATTTGTTTTAGTTCATATTGAACTTATGTGTACGGTCATTGAACTTTATACTCACGTTTAGTTCATAAAATTTTTGAGACATACTTAGAAAAAGTAAGATTTCATTAAGCTGTGGAAAATTTCGATAAAAATAATAAAATTAAATACAAGCAAATAATTTTTTCCAATAAAAATAAGTTAAATTTAGCGTTAGTTTAACTACGGAAATTTTTTCTGTGTAGTCTAAGTGATCCTGAAATATCGGGCTGCCACTATACCTAACCTAACCTACATATTTGTTGTAAACCTTTTACTTCAAAATTAGAACTGCTTACCTTTGTTTTTAAATACAGTTTTATTTATTTATATAGACATTTTTTTCTTCAATAAAAGACATGTTTTATTAATATATTAAATATATTTATTAAGAATTAACGGCATCGACTAGTCTTGAAATATTAGTTTATTATTCCACTATTTCCAACTTCCATGTAAAGTTACCAACTGTAAAACGTAATGCTTTTCTTCTTCTTGTTCCTTTCTCTTTTAATAAGATGCTGCGTAACGATTTTGTCCTCCTTTTACAATTTCAATACCTACAAATATAAACAAGTAACGAAAGTCTAAAGTCGGGCGGGGCCGACTATATTATACCCTGCACCACTTTGTAGATCTAAATTTTCGATACCATATCACATCCGTCAAATGTGTTGGGGGATATATATATAAAGGTTTGTCCCAAATACATACATTTAAATATCACTCGGTCTGGAAGAATTTGATAGACTTCTACAAAATCTATAGACTCAAAATTTAAGTCGGCTAATGCACTAGGGTGGAATACAATGTTAGTAAAAAAATATGGGAAACGTTTAAATCTGAAACAATTTTAAGGAAACTTCGCACAAGTTTATTTATGATTTATCGCTCGATATATATGTATTAGAAGTTTAGGAAAATTAGAGTCATTTTTACAACTTTTCGACTAATGGCGATTTCGATTGGGAAAAAGATGCATTAACAATAACTTTGGAATGACACTATTATTTGAGCGAAAATACAATGAGGGAAAAAGTAGTGTAACACCAGTACAACATATTTTTTGTGAAACGAAAACGCCCTAAGCAGTTGCGATTTAACAAGGAAAATGTTGGTATTTTGACCATTTTTTTCGAAATCAGAAAAACATATATATGGGAGCTATATCTAAATCTGAACCGATTTCAACCAAATTTGGCACGCATAGCAACAATGATAATTCTACTCCCTGTGCAATATTTCAACTAAATCGGAGTTAAAAATTGGCCTCTGTGGTCATATGAGTGTAAATCGGGCGAAAGCTATATATGGGAGATATATCTAAATCTGAACCGATTTCAACCAAATTTGGCACGCATAGCTACAATGATAATTCTACTTCCTGTGCAATATTTCAACTAAATCGGAGTTAAAAATTGGCCTCTGTGGTCATATGAGTGTAAATCGGCCGAAAGCTATATATTGGAGCTATATCTAAATCTGAACCGATTTCAACCAAATTTGGCACGCATATCTACAATGCCAATTCTACTCCCTGTGCAAAATTTCAATTAAATCGGAGTAAAAGATTGGCCACTGTGGTCATATGAGTGTAAATCGGGCGAACGATATATATGGGAGCTATATCGAAATCTGAACCGATTTCAACCAAATTTGGCACGCATAGCTACAATGCTAATTCTACTCCCTGTGCAAAATCTCAACTTAATCGGAGTTAAAGATTGGCCACTGTGGTCATATGAGTGTAAATCGGGCGAAAGCTATATTTTGGAGCTATATCTAAATCTGAACCGATTTCAACCAAATTTGGCACGCATAGCTACAATGATAATTCTACTCCCTGTGCAAAATTTCAACTAAATCGGAGCAAAAAATTGGCCTCTGTGGTCATATGAGTGTAAATCGGGCGAAATCTGAACTTCCAAAATCAATAGGGATCTATTCTGAGCCAAAACACATACTTGTGCCAAATTTGAAGTCGATTGGACTAAAACTGCGACCTAGACTTTGATTACAAAAATGACGGACATCGCTATGTCGAATCGGGAGCCCACCCTGAGCATTTTTGCCAAAGACACCATGTGTCTATCTCGTCTCCTTCTGGGTGTTGCAAACATATGCACGTGGTGCAATGGTTAGCATGCCCGCCTTGCATACACAAGGTCGTGGGTTCGATTCCTGCTACGACCGAACACCAAAAAGTTTTTCAGCGGTGGATTATCCCACCTCAGTAATGCTGGTGACATTTCTGAGGGTTTCAAAACTTCTCTAAGTGGTTTCACTGCAAGGTGGAACGCCGTTCGGACTCGGCTATAAAAAGAAGGTCCCTTGTCATTGAGCTTAACATGGAATCGAGCAGCACTCAGTGATAAGAGAGAAGTTCACCACTGTGGTATCACAATGGACTGAATAGTCTAAATGAGCCTGATACATCGGGCTGCCACATAACCTAACCTAACCTAACTTATAATACCCTGTTCCACAGTGTGGAGCAGGGTATACAAATCATAAACCAATTTTTTCACAAAAGGTTAGCGTCACTGTATGAAGTGATAGACTTATTGTTTGTTATTTATGTTCAATAATTTTGAAAAAAAAACGAAAATTTTCCCACTAATTTAAAATAACAAATATTTTATTTGTTATTTATTATATTATTTTACTATATTATTTTTTTACAATCTCTCCGTATACCATAACAACGCGATTCCAACTAAAAAAACAACTCACGCGCAAACATATCTGAAAATTTCCTATATTCTAACAAGTGTGTTTCCTTAAGTTTTGAAAGGATTGAATACTTCTTAGTACGAATGAACTAAAATATTTTTCTATGCCAAATGTTATTCGTATGTATGATAAGCTTTCTATAATAACGGAATTCAGTGTTATCGTTTTATAAGAAATTTTACTAAATTTGAGGAAACTTGGTTTTAGTTCGGTTTTTGTTTATTTTTACGAATGCTTTGCTATCAGTGTTCTCTTGTTCAGTAGTAAATTCTTATACCCAGCGAAGAAAACAGTATTAGTAAAATTCTATGCCTTATTCTAGTTAATGAACTGTTCCTAACTGCTTTCAGTTTAGGATTTTTTTACTGAAACAAGTAAATTTTATTATTTCGTAAAAAAATTTAACTTAATGGAAATAAATGGCTAAAATAAATTAATAAACATTTTTTCCTTTAGTTTCGAAGGCACTTTTTTCTGGGTGCGGACGGAGCCGACCCTATCATACCCTTCACCACCATGTAGAACAAAATTTTTGGTACCATCTCGAATCCATCACATTTATTGGGAGCTGTATAGAGCTCTAAATTGGAATGTACATTTGTTTAAATCTGAAGCGCTTTGGAAAAATTGTTTGCACTTCTACAAATTTTCTACAATTAAAACATAAATCAGATAACGCTCTGGGATGAAACACAATGTAAGGTAAAAATGTAGGTACACTCAAAAAAAAAAGTGAACCCTATATTTCACTAAAGCCGATTTAACTCTCTTTTAGTTCATGGAATTATTACATTTTAAGAAAGTTTCCATGACTCTAATATTTTTTGTGTACGTTAGTTAAATTAACTAAAACAGAGGAAAAAATTATACACAAATGAAGCACAACAATTAACTAAAATCGTGTATCCCACAAAATAGTTCAGAATTTCTTAAATTTTGTAAATTTTACCAATAATTCGCCCATCTTTAACTTCGTATGGCACTAAATACATTCTTGCCATTTTGAACTCCAATTTTTTCCTTCAAACTATAAAGTGAAAAAAATTAATTATGTCTAATAAATTTTCTTGAATTTGTCGAAAAATATTTACTTATTTTTGTGATATCGGCGTGATGCCAGCGTTTGTAGTACTGTTTAGTTAAAATCTTCTAAAAATAATCGAAATTTTCTAAAATTAACCAAAATTTTTCTTCCAGGTGGGTTCACTGTTTTTTCAGTGTAATTAAAACTAAAATCATTTTTATGCAATTGAGTAAAAGTGCATTTATGATTTATAAATTATGGCTACTCTGCCGATTTTGCAAGGATATGGGCTAGATCTCGCCAATATAGGTGGTCAGCTGTGGATTTTAAGATAATATTTGGACAAATCGGGCGATAATTATAGAAGTCATAGGCTTAAATTATTCCCAACCGATTCTGTGAGAAGTATGCTATTGCGGTGTGTGGAATATACAATATGGGTAAATCATAATTGAAATTGTATGTAAAATGTGGCTATTCAGATTATATTTGCCCAACTCGGAAGAACGTATATATGAGAGCTATATCTTAATCTTAACCGGTTTGAAACAAATGGTCCCGAAATTTCGTCTCCAGGTAGTATTCCGAATCTTTCACAAAATTCCGGAATTTCAATTACTCAAGACATATGCTTTAATTTTTTTCCATTGAAATTAATGTCCTTTTCCTATATATCGAACGAAAGATTTCTTTCGTATTCCAAACGAAAAAAATTGATTTTGGTTCCTCTATTTCGAAAGGCAAGTTACTTCATATTTTGTTTTGGGTAATAAACGAAAATATACAATATGTGTCAAGAAAAAAGTAAACACATTGTTAACATTTGAATGAATTTTCAGACCAAAAATTTTAAAATACTCATTTTTGATAATCGATGTATTCTCATACAAACGATACCAACTTTCAAAAATAGAAAAACCCAAATTCAATCGAATTCGAGTGACTGCCTTCCTTTCGAATGGGTTTTCGTTCGATATACAGGAATGGGGCACAAATCGATTTCAAAAATGTTTTTGGATTTTCATACTTTTTAAATGTACATTTGAGGTTCCAGCATATTTAGGAATTTCAACATGTGCAGACAATAACGACTACGCCATGGCGTTTATGGAAATTTACCAAGTGATAAAATATGGGAAACTATTTTCGAAAAATGGGACTGTTTTGGCTTGTCCCGATAAATCCCGGAATGTACGGCGCAATGTCCCAGATTTTGGCAACCATCATATGGCAACAGTACTTGTGATAAGGGCTACCAATACAATTAAAAAAATTGTCACTTTTTTTGCAAAAAAGTCGTCATAATCGGCACTTGCATTTTTAAAATCGTCAAAAATTGGTAATTTAAATATTATTAAAATAAAACATATGCTTTGAATATATATATATATATATATATATATATATATATATATATATATATATATATATATATATATATATATATATATATATATATATATATATATATATATATATATATATATATATATATATATATATATATATATATATATATATATATATATATATATTATATATATATATATATATATATATATATATATATATATATATATATATATATATATATATATATATATATATATATATATATATATATATATATATATATATATATATATATATATATATATATATATATATATATATATATATATATATATATATATATATATATATATATATATATATATATATATATATATATATATATATATAGATAGATATATATAAAGGGTGATTCTTTTGAGGTTAGGATTTTCATGCATTAGTATTTGACAGATCACGTGGGATTTCAGACATGGTGTCAAAGAGAAAGATGCTCAGTATGCTTTGACATTTCATCATGAATAGACTTACTAACGAGCAACGCTTGCAAACCATTGAATTTTATTACCAAAATCAGTGGCAGAAAATCCGCTTTTTTATCGACAAATTTTGTTCAGCGATGAGGTTGAATGGCTACGTAAATAAGCAAAATTGCCGCATTTGGAGTGAAGAGCAACCAGAAGCCGTTCAAGAACTGCCCATGCATCCCGAAAAATGCACTGTTTGGTGTGGTTTGTACGCTGGTGGAATCATTGGACCGTATTTTTTCAAAGATGCTGTTGGACGCAACGTTACGGTGAATGGCGATCGCTATCGTTCGATGCTAACAAACTTTTTGTTGCCAAAAATGGAAGAACTGAACTTGGTTGACATGTGGTTTCAACAAGATGGCGCTACATGCCACACAGCTCGCGATTCTATGGCCATTTTGAGGGAAAACTTCGGAGAACAATTCATCTCAAGAAATGGACCGGTAAGTTGGCCACCAAGATCATGCGATTTGACGCCTTTAGACTATTTTTTGTGGGGCTACGTCAAGTCTAAAGTCTACAGAAATAAGCCAGCAACTATTCCAGCTTTGGAAGACAACATTTCCGAAGAAATTCGGGCTATTCCGGCCGAAATGCTCGAAAAAGTTGCCCAAAATTGGACTTTCCGAATGGACCACCTAAGACGCAGCCGCGGTCAACATTTAAATGAAATTATCTTCAAAAAGTAAATGTCATGGACCAATCTAACGTTTCAAATAAAGAACCGATGAGATTTTGCAAATTTTATGCGTTCTTTAAAAAAAAAAAGTTAACAAGCTCTTAACAAATCACCCTTTATATATATATATATATATATATATATATATATATATATATATATATATATATATATATATATATATATATATATATATATATATATATATATATATATATATATATATATATATATATATATATATATATATATATATATATATATATATATATATATATATATATATATATATATATATATTTTTTTTTTTTTTTTTATTTTACTTCAAAATTTGCAATTTCCTTGAATTTATTTTATTTGAAAATAAAGATCAAAAAATTTATTTTTCTAAAATATAACTACTATTACTACAACATTTTTATTTAAAAATTTGTTTGATTGCTTTTCGGATAATTATACCTGTATGTGTACTTTTGTACTGTTATACTATTCCAATATAATTAATACATGTTTGTATTACGCATTCTGAGTGGATATACCAAAAGGTATGCGAACGCGATCCAGTAAATATTTAAATATTCAAAATGTATATTTAAGGCAATTAAGCACCCTTAAAGTACGCAAAATTTCATCGATATCGGTTCACATTTCGATCCGCCCGATTTTCCCAAACTTGACCATAAAGACCTTATTTACTTACCGATATTTCTCAAAGTTAGTACAGTGTAATCTTCTATAGTACAAACTATATATGCCAAACTCATCAAAATCAGTTCAGATTTAGATATAGCTCCCATATATACATCGCCCAGTTTGCTAAAATTAGGTCATATTATCCTTATTTATTAACTTGCAGTTTCTCTATCTGACAATTGTCAAATCTCTCTTTTGCTTGCTTTTCGGTGTAAACAAATGACTTCCAGAACAATGTTTGAACGGAGCCTAATATCGTCATTTTCGTGACAAAAATCGTCAAAATGTCGATAAATCGGAAAAATTGGCAGTCCTGCTTGTATTCCTTTTAAATATAACCGGTTCAGCAAATGCATGTTAACTCATTGTGATACTATTTTGACGCTGACTAAAAGGAAACATTCCCAGGCTATCAACTTCATTGGAATGATCTACAACACTCTGTAATGGGATGTGATATTGTCTTATTGCGGTGATGCGCGTATTTGAGGTCTACTAAAGGCAGCTCATCAATTTTGAAAACCCCAACAATTAAGACAACCTTTCAACATTTTTGTGTACAGCATTTCTCAAATATTTTGCAAAGATTGTTTATTTCGCCAGCCCTTTAGAGTGTTTCAATGGTATTTTCTTGGTTTCTTGTGGCGCTGATGTTTTCTGTCTGTGCGCGCAATACCATTGAATGACAAATGCCAATGTAATGAGAGACAAGAAAATCGATGTTGTGTGATTTCAAATATTTCTAAATGATATTTAACATATGGAATGTCGAATATTGAGTGATCGGCCAACTTATCGGCTAAAATATTTTATTTTTTATTTCAGCCTTGGGAGGGGATTGGTGGTGGGAATGTGACATTATAATGAAAACAAGTATATAGGCCGTAACTTCAGGCAGGCCGAATATTATGTACCATCCACCATGGATTGCGTAAAATTTCCAGTAAAGACTGTCGTCTTCAAACGAATTACTTGGGTTATTCACTGAAAGAAGAGTTTTCTTTTCTGAGGAACGAAAGTTTAGACGAGCAAAGTTTTCTTTTGATGCCAAAAAAAATTTTTTAAAAGCAAATAAAAAATTTTAGAAGCAATCGATGTCTCGCTTATCATAAATTCTGTTTTATTTGATCTGAAAGAAACTACTTTATAAGAAAAGGGAATTTCGTATTTTTTTTTTTTGTGTGTAGCCAGGGCTGTGGAGTTGAGTAGGCGCCGACTGCTGAATTTTTCATCCGCCTCAACTCCTACTTCGGATTCGACTCCGGCTAAATCTCATTTTATTACCACTTTTTTGTACTTTTATTGTGGACGGTACCAAAAATGGATCGATAAAATTATCTTTCTTAGTTGTGTGTGCAAACGAGCTCAAAATTTCACATTTGACGCCAATTGAACTCTAAATGTAAGGCAAAGTGGCTCCTCTGATTAATAAATTAAATTATAACACAAGTCTATACAGAAGCCCCATCACAATATGAGCAGATACCATCGGCTCGTGCGGTGGTATCTGCTCGACCCCCATATTGAAATATAGGGTCGCTTATATGGGGGCTATATACAATTATGAACTTGATATCGACCCATTTTTGTGTGATTGGGGATCCATTTATCTGAGGGCTCTATATATAACTATAAACCGTTATGTAGCTCGTTGGGCATGGTTTTTAACGGCCATATAATAGTACAATGTAGCAAATTTCAACTGACTCGGATGAAATTTTCTCCTCCAAGAGCCTCCAAAACCAAATCTCGGGATCGGTTTATATGGGGGCTATATATGATTATGGACTGATATGGACCACTTTTGGCATGGCTGTTAAATATCATACACGTACCAAATTTCAACCAGATCGGATGAATTTTGATTCTCCAAAAGGCACCGGAGGTCAAATCTGGGGATCGGTTTATATGGGGGCTATATATAACTACGGACTGATATGAACCAATTCCTGCATGGTTGTTGGATACTATATACTAACATCACGTACCAAATTTCAACCGATTCGGATGAATTTGCTCTTCCAAGGGGCTCCGGGGGTCAAATCTGGGGATCGGTTTATATGGGGGCTACATATAATTATGGACCGATTTCGACCAATTTTTGCATGGGTATTTGAGGCGATATATTAACACCACGTACCAAATTTCAACTGAATCAGATGAATTTTGGTCTTCCAAGAGCCTCCGGAGTTCAAATTTGGTGATCGGTTTATATGGGGGCTATATATAATTATGGACCGATGTCGATCGTTTTTTGCATGGTCATTAGAGACCATATACTAACACCATGTACCAAATTTCAGCCGGATCGGATGAAATTTGGTTCTCTTAGAGGCTCCGCAAGCCAAATCGGGGGATCGGTTTATATGGGGGCTATATATAATTATTGACTGATGTGGACCAATTTTTGCATAGTTGTTAGAGACCATATACTTACACCATGTACCAAATTTCAGCCGGATCGGATGAAATTTGCTTCTCTTAGAGGCTCCGCAAGCCAAATCGGTTGATCGGTTTATATGGGGGCTACATATAATTATAGACCGATGTGGGCCAATTGTTGCATGGTTATTAGAGAGCATATGCTGACACCATGTACCAAATTTCAGTCGGATCGGATGAAATTTGTTTCTCTTACAGTCCCCGCAAGCCAAATTTGGTGGTCCGTTTATATGAGGGCTATACGTAAAGGTGGACCGATATGGTCCATTTGCTTTACCATCCGACCTACATCAATAACAACTACTTGTGCCAAGTTTCAAGTCGATAGCTTGTCTCGTTCGGAAGTTAGCGTGATTTCAACAGACGGACGGACATGCTCAGATCGAATCAGAATTTCAACACAACCCAGAATTAGAGGTGTGCACGTGACACGAAATTATCGTGACTCTCGAACATTTTCGTGACACGAAATTATCGTGACTCTCGAATCCTGCAAACAAAAAAATATATGGACAGACAGACGGACGGACACTAAGGGTTTGGTCAACTCAAGGGGTGATTCTGAGTCGATAGGTACACCCTCACAAAAAATCGCTTCTGTAACATATACTCCCAAACATATTTTGCTTCAAGCATATACATTTTTGGGTATTGCCCAAACATTTATATGTTTGATCTCTTCCAATATATAATATGTTTGAAAGCATATTGGTCTAAACAATATATGTTTGAGTAGTCTAAGTTCCAAACATTTTGTATTTTTGCATCCAAATTCAATAATGTTGTCTTCCAAAAAACAATATGTTATTATGTGAACATATAATATGTTTGGAAGCATTTTGCACCCAAAAATATTGCACCCAAAAATATGCACCCAAACAATATTGTGCTAAAAATTTTATTTATTTATTTATATATTTACAATCATAATGAATTATGAAAATAAACAGGTAATATAGGTGCTAACAACATAGGTTTTCGACCTGAATGCGCAAAATTTTGTTTCTGCCTAATTGTATATCACATCTTTCTCACTTCCACGAGATTTTTTAGTTCTTAGCACCTTTTTCTGTAATACAAACATTGTAGAAGAAATTATTCAATTGTATGATTTTTTTTATTTTAATTTTACCTTTTGCCGGACGGGATTCGAACAGCGGACCACACAGTTTGTAAGGATCAAAGAAGTAGCTGATCAATTGCCCAAGGGAAAATAAAATGTTAATTTTGTAATAACAAGCAACAACCACCAACTTAATTCAATATCGCTCCCTGTTAAATAGCGCTCCAAGCTACTAAACACATATATGTTTATAGGCTATTTCTAAATTAATATATGTTTGCATCCAAGCATATTATATTTACAAACATTTTATGTCCCAAACATAATATGTTCTAACATATTAACATATATGTCCCAAACATGTTATGCTAGTTTATGAACATTATATGCTTGCACTCAAAAATATTGTGTTTAAAAATTTGTGTTCCAAACATATAATGTTTATAGCCAAACATATGAAAAACAGTCTTTTTCATCCGTGTATATATTTTATACACCCTCAAAAAAAATCGCTTCTTTAACATATGTTCCAAACATATTTTGCAGGAAGCACATATATTATTGCATACTGCCGAAACATTAATGTGTTTGTTTTATGTGAACATATTATATGTTTGGAAGCATTTTGAGCCAAAAATATTATATGCTTGGAAGAATTTTTCCCAAACACGATTATGCTCATTCCCTAACATACTCGTAATTTTCACTTCCACGAAATTTTTTAGTTATTGGCACCTTTCTCTGTAATACAAATAATGTTGAAGAAATTATTCACTTTTATAAATTTTTTAAATTTTACCTTTCGCCTGCACGGAGAATCGAACCGAGGACCATACAGTTTGTAAGCCAACACACTATCCACTGGGCTACGTAGCTGTTATAGTCACCAGTAGATAATTATCGTTTTAAGTTACATTTATATAGCATAGTTTGCAGCGCCCACGAGCCCATGCAAACATAACATTATTTAACAGAAACATACATTTGTTTGCCACGTGGAGCAGTGGTTAGCATGTCTGCCTTGCATGCAAAGGGTCGTGGGTTCAATCCCTGCTCCGACCGAACATTTTTTTGTTTTTTTTTTTTTTTTTTTTTTAATTTACACATTTATATTTATACTATATTAATTTATTTTAAATGAAACTTCGAAATGTGCGTTATTAAAGATTTATAGTCAGTAACAGTGCTTGATATAAACGAAATTGACTGATTTTTGGATAAAATATTATTTTTTATTGCAAAAATAACAATCTTGTAATAAAAAACTCTTTTTGTACAAAACTTTAAAATTTGGAAGGAATTCAAAAACTAACAAAAGAAGAACATGGAGTCGAGTATAAACATACATACATAATTTTATAATATAAACATAAATTTATTTAGGAGTGAACAGTTTTTTACTAGCATTTAACACCATCGCTCTAAAATTCCTTTTATTTTTCTTTAATAATTCATTTTAAAGGAAATAAACTTTTTAAATTGTTTTAGCTGTAAAACTCGAACTTAATGCCCGCTTTTATATTTGATGGTGTCCGTCAACTCCTCGTGGACTACTAAAGAGGAACTAAAGTTTGTTTTTTTACATTTTACTGTGTAATTTTTCACTATTTCCTCCTTATTTCATTTTACTGTCCCAACTCTAAAAAGTGTATAGTGCCCTTTCGCTATTTTTATGAAGACCCCTGATTTCTTTTAACGAACCAAGAAAAAAATTGTGCCCATAATGCCAAAATGATAAACAAAACACATGTTCACACATACATAAAATGCTGCTCTCAAGGCGAAAACATATGCTGTTTGTTTTTCAAATGTCTATTCTCTTGGTTCCGAATGTCTATTCTCTTTATTCAAATTAAATAATATTTAGACTTAAGCATATCAAATTTTTGGCCTTATCATAAAACAGTTTTCCGAAACAACATACAAGCGGTTTCACAGAAATTGTTCTCTTTTGACTCTTTTGCTGTGTTATATTGATATATTTCGTCAACTCTCCCGGTTTCCATCTCTATTTCTCTCTATACTCTCTCTGTCGCTTTGAATAAAATATCACAACATATGTATGTTTAGTTGAAATTTGTAAATTTATATATGTTTGTATTCACACATATGATTTTTATGAAACATTCATGCCCCAAACATAATATATTCTAACATATTAACATAGATGTCCCAAACATTTAGTGTTAGTTTAGGAAAATTACATGTTCGCACTTAAATATATTGTGGTTTAAAATCGTGCCCGAAACACATTTTGTTTATATCGGAACATATGAAAAACATATTTTTCTAACAGTGTAGGGTCTAAAATCAATATTTCTGGTAGACACGTGTTTTTGCAGAATATTATACCCTAAATATTATGCCCAAAGCTCTATGAGGTTTATATATAATATATATAACATAAAAACTGGATTTCGTTTTCAAAGTTTCGTTAACCATACACCCTTAAAAAAATTCGCTTCTTTAACATATGTTCCAAACATATTTTGCAGGAAGCACATATATTATTGGATACTGCCGAAACATTAATATGTTTGTTTTATGTGAATATATTATATGTTTGGAAGCATTTTGAGCCCAAAAATATTATATGCTTGGAAGAATTTTTCCCAAAGACGATTGTGCTCATTGCCTAACATACTCGTAATTTTCACTTCCACGAAATATTTTAGTTCTTGGCACCTTTTTATGTAATACAAATAATGTTGAAGAAATTATTCACTTTTATAAATTTTTTAAATTTTACCTTTCGCCTGCACGGAGAATCGAACCGAGGACCATACAGTTTGTAAGCCAACACACTATCCACTGGACTACGTAGCTGTTATAGTCACCTGTAGATAATTATCGTTATAAGTTACATTTATTTAGCATAGTTTGCAGCGCCCACGAGCCCATGCAAACATAACATTATTTAACAGAAACATACATTTGTTTGCCACGTGGAGCAGTGGTTAGCATGTCTGCCTTGCATGCACAGGGTCGTGGGTTCAATCCCTGGTCCGACCGAACACTTTTTTTTTTTACACATTTATATTTATACTATATTAAATTTTTATAATGAAACTTCGAAATGTGGGTTATTAAAGATTTATAGCCAGTAACAGTGCTTGATATAAACGACATTGACTGATTTTTGGATAAAATATTATTTTTTTATTGCAAAAATAACAATTTTGTAACAAAAAACTGTTTTTGGTACAAAACTTTAAAATTTGGAAGGAAAAACAAGAAAGGAAAGACTAAAGTCGGGCGGGGCCGACTATATTATACCCTGCACCACTTTGTAGATCTAAATTTTCGATACCATATGACATCCGTCAAATGTGTTGGGGGCTATATATAAAGGATTGTCCCAAATACATACATTTAAATATCACTCGATCTGGACAGAATTTGATAGACTTTTAAAACTCTATAGACTCAAAATTTAAGTTGGCTAATGCACTAGGATGGAACAAAATATTAGTAAAAAAATATGTGAAACATTTAAATCTGAAGCAATTTTAAGGAAACTTCGCAAAAGTTTATTTATGATTTATCGCTCGATATATATGTATTAGAAGTTTAGGAAAATTAGAGTCATTTTTACAACTTTTGGACTAAGCAGTGGTTATTTTACAAGGAAAATGTTGGTATTTTGACCATTTTTGTCGAAATCAGAAAAACATATATATGGGAGCTATACCTAAATCTGAACCGATTTCAACCAAATTTGGCACACATAGCAACAATGCTAATTCTACTCCCTGTGCAAAATTTCAACTAAATCGGAGTTAAAAATTGGCCTCTGTGGTCATATGAGTGTAAATCGGGCGAAAGCTATATATGGGAGATATATCCAAATCTGAACCGATTTCAACCAAATTTGGCACGCATAGTTACAATGCTAATTCTACTCCCTGTGCAAAATTTCAACTAAATCGGAGTTAAAAATTGGCCTATGTGGTCATATGAGTGTAAATCGGGCGAAAGCTATATATGGGAGATATATCTAAATCTAAACCGATTTCCACCAAATTTGGCACGCATGGCTACAATGCTAATTCTACTCCCTGTGCAAAATTTCAACTAAATCGGAGTTAAAAATTGGCCTCTGTGGTCATATGAGTGTAAATCGGGCGAAAGCTATATTTGGGCGATATATCCAAATCTGAACCGATTTCAACCAAATTTGGCACGCATAGCTACAATGCTAATTCTACTCCATATGCAAAATTTCAACTAAATCGGAGCAAAAAATTGGCCTCTGTGGGCAAATGAGTGTAAATCGGGCGAAAGCTATATATGGGAGCTATATCTAAATCTGAACCGATTTAGCTGATATTTTGCAAGTTTTTCGAGACTCATAAAATATTCGAATGTACGGAATTTGAGGAAGATCGGTTGATATACACGCCAATTATGACCAGATCGGTGAAAAATATATATGACAGCTATATCTAAATCTGAACCGATTTTTTCCAAAATCAATAGGGATCGTCTTTGAGCCGAAACAGGACGCTATACCAAATTTTAGGACAATCGGACTAAAACTGCGAACTGTACTTTGCACACAAAAATACATCAACATACAGACAGACAGACGGACATCGCTAAATCGACTCAGAATTTAATTCTAAGCCGATCCGTATACTAAATGGTTGGTCTATGATTACTCCTTCATGGCGTTACATACAAATGCACAAACTTATTATACCCTGTACCACAGTAGTGGTGAAGGGTATAAAAAGAAGAACGTTGAGTCGAGTATAAACATACATAAATAATTTTATAATATAAACATAAATTTATTTAGGCGTAAACAGTTTTTTACAACCATTTAACACCATCGCTCTAAAATGCCTATTTTTCTTTAATAATTCATTTTATAGAAAATAAACTTTTTAAATTGTTTTAGCTGCAAAACTCGAGCTTAATATGGAATCGGGCAGCACTCAGTGATAAGAGAGAAATTCACCACTGTGGTATCACAATGGACTGAATAGTCTAAGTGAGCCTGATACAGGGCTGCCACATACCTAACCTAACCTAATGCCCGCTTTTACATTTGAAGGTGTCCGTCAACTCCTCGTGAACTACTTATTAATAAAGAGGAACTAAACTTTGTTTTTATACATTTTACTGTGTAATTTGTCACTATTTCCTCCTTATTTCATTTTACTGTCCCAACTCTAAAAAGAGTATAGTGCCCTTTCGTTATTTTTATGAAGACCCCTGATTTCTTTTAACGAACAAAGAAAAAAATTGTGCCCATAATGCCAAAATGATAAACAAAACACATGTCCACACATACATAAAATGCTGCTCTCACGGCGAAAACATATGCTGTTTGTTTTTCAAATGTCTATTCTCTTGGTTCCGAATGTCTATTCTCTTTATTCAAATTAAATAATATTTAGACTAAAGAATATCAAATTTTTGGCCTTATCATAAAACAGTTTTCCGAAACAACATACAAGCGGTTTCACAGAAATTTCTTTCTCTATACTCTCCGTCTCGCTTTGAATAAAATTTCACGACATATGTATGTTTAGTCGAAATTTGTAAATTTATATATGTTTGCATTCACACATATGATTTTTATGAAACATTCATGCCCCAAACATAATATATTCTAACATATTAACATAGATGTCCCAAACATTTAGTGTTAGTTTAGGAACATTACATATTTGCACATAAATATATTGTGTTTTAAAATTGTGCCCGAAACACATTTTGTTTATATCGGAACATATGAAAAACATATTTTTCTAACAGTGTAGCTTTGGCACTATATACAAATGAAAATATTTCATTTTTGACACTCTTGTCATTTCAATAATATTTATCCAATTTTTATGAAATTTGGACTCAGTGGCTAATTTTTCGTGCTCTTTCATTATATGTACAAATATTTTTTACAATATAGCAATTTTTAAATACATTTTTGTATTTTTCTTCAAAATCTGCCACTATTTACATTAGTAAATATTGTGATTTAACATACTTTTAGTTGATTTGTTTTGAATAATTTCATATGAAAATAATACAAATAAAAGAAGGGGAGATAAAAACTTAAAATATATATATTTTGGGCAACTGTAGCAGTTGGTTTGCACCCAGCTGTGCTCCACACATACTGGTTTTTTACATTGTCCACATTTTCGCCTTGTAGGACGCTTCCTTTTTTTCTCATCATGGTAGCACATACACGCAAAAAAATAATTCTTTCCTCCCTAACGAAATTTTAGACAAACAAAGTTCGTTTCTCATTTGCTTTTCGTTGAAAGGAAGTGTATTTGGAAGAAAAGTATATACTTTTTGTGATAAACGTTTATTCTTTTCCAGGATGTAAAAACAATTTCATAAAGACTAACTCAAAAAAAAATCTGGCTAATTTTGCATTTCCCCTCACATCTTTCTCACTTCCCCGAAGTTTTTTTAGTTCTTAGCACCTTTTTCTGTAATAAAAACAATGTAGAAGAAATTTTACGATTTTATAAATTTTTAATTTTTTTTTTACCTTTCGCCTTGACGGAGAATCGAACCGCGGACCATGCAATTTTTAATCCAACACACTATCCACTGAGCTATATAGCCATTATTGTCATCAATAGACAATTACCCATATAAGTTATATTTATATAGCATAGCGGCGCCCACGAGCCGATTAAACAAAATTTATTTAACAGCAAAATACATTTAGTTGGGCCCGTGGAGCAGTGGTTGCTACGTCCGACTTGCATGCCAAGGGTCGTGGGTTCGATCCCTGCTAAGACCAAAGTTTTTTTTTTTACATATATTCCAGATATGGTCGGAGATTCCGAAAAAATGTTCAACATTATATTCTACTATATTAAATTTACTATGAGCTGTAAAATGTGTCTTATTAAAGACCTAAAGTCAGAAAAGAACAGTGTTTGATGTAAACGAAATGGACTGTGTTGTTGGTTCAAAAATAACTTTTTTTATTGCAAAAATAAAAATTTTGTACCAAACGAATTTTTTTGGTGATAAAAGTGTATACTTTTCGAAGCAATTCAAAAAGCTCGGTACACGTTTTCTAGCGTTTTTTTTTCTTCGCGTGATATAGCAAGCGGTTTTTACTTTTGAATATCCTCTATCACCTTCATCAGGCATAAAAGAAATAGCAAATGATTGTATAGGTTCACCGATAATGTGTCTACAATGCTCAATTTGTTTTTTTGTAATTGATTTAGAGCCGTTAAAACAAGATTCACGAAAAATTTCATGTTTTCGCTCCATTGAGGATTTTTATCCAATTTAAATCCGTTTTTACTAACCAAAAATTGCTACCTGTCTAATTCAGATAGTTCACCGTCGTTTTCCATATGATATTCCCCCACTTCATTCTCATGTAAATCGGAGTAAAATTTGGCCTCTGTGGTCATATGTGTATAAATCGGACTAAAGATACACATGGGAGCTATATCTAAATCTGAACCGATTTAAACCAAATTTGGCATGCATAGTAAGAATGTTAAGTCTACACCCTGTGCAAAATTTCACGTAAATCGGAGTAAAATTTAAGCTTCTGTGGCCATATCTGTATAAATCGGGCGAAAGATATATATGTGGGAGCTATATCTAAATCTAAACCGATTTCAACCAAATTTGGCAAGCATAGTAAGAATATTAATTCTACTCTCTGTTCAAAATTTCACGTAGATCGGAGCAAAACTTTGGCGTCTGTGGTAATATGGGTGTACAACAATATTTTTTCTCTAGCGAATATCAGAATGCAAAACAAACATAAAAAAGCGGTTATGAAGTTAAAAATAACAAAGGAAACAAAAAATTTACATATGTAAATAGTGGCAGATAATGTAGAAAAACATTGGTGCCTAAGCTAGGGTTAAATTTTTATTGAAATGCATAATTGTGCACGTTCATTTTCGGTTTTTTATATGCAATAATATTCTTTTGTTTTGTTTTTAACCAAAAAAAAATAAGTTTTATTTTAATATTATTTACATTGCCGATTTTTTTACGATTTTTAAAATGCCAATGCGGTTTATGACGATTTTTTCGGAAAAAGTGACGATTTTTCTTGAAATTTTATTGGCAGCCCTGACTGCAGGTAGTGTTTAAATTTTATTAACCATCTGTTGACTTTGTAAAAATAAGAAAAACGTATATAAACTTGCCCAATGCTTGGTAAGCAATTTGTTCATCTTACTAATGACGCATTAATTTAATGTCATTTGTCAGGAAAAGACCTCCATTATCGATTCGATCCCTGTCTCATCCAATTAGAAATGCCATCTATTTGTGACACTTTATTGCCACTCGAACGTTTTTCGATTTATTTCAAAATAGATAGAATACGAAATATCTAACCGTAAAAACAATGCACCATGTAAAACTATTTAAAGTTCAATGACATTTTAGCGAAATTCAAATAAAAAACACAAAGTGTTTTTAACGCCCCTTTGAAGTGGTGGCCAAAAAATTTGCCGAAACACATTGCTCAAATGCTTAAGGCGTGCCAAAATAAAAAAACTACACCCCAAAGAAAATTGCCGAATGGTCAATGGAAAAAGAAAACGTTTGTAATGGCCAATATGAGGACAACAAAGGCGAAATAAGCGCAATTAGTTTTCACACAAAGTACGAAAACATCGATCATCGCGAGCCATAAAATGTGAAAGCATCGATTTTAGTCATTTTCGCTGTTGATGTATATATACGTCTGTCAATGGAAGCTCGTGTCAACCGTTTGGTATTTGCCACTATTCAACACGTATATCATGCCTTTCAATCTCATTATGTCGAGAGATATTTGAAAAAAAAAAATTAAAAAAAAAACAACAGGGAATTCAATTCAAAATTTTACCTACATTCAAAAAACAGTGAAGTAGTTTGAAGGAAAAAAATTAGAGTTCAAAAATGCTTTCATTGTCATACAAAGTTCAAATTGGCGAATTATTGGTTCAAGAATTCTGAAATAGTTTGTGGGAGACAAAAATTTAGTTCATTTAGCTGACGTACGCAAAAAATCATTAAAGTCTAGAATACTTTTTCAAACATAACAATTTCATCCAATAAATGGCTTTAGTGTATTTTTTTATGTAGAGATCACTTTATTTTCCCTCTTCACTAAAAATATATCTTCAAATACAAATATAGTTTTTTTTTTCTTGGGTGGTTAAGCTCTTCCCTCAGAAACCTTACTGCGCTTACACGAAAAACTACTACCGAAATATTTCCAATCAAAAAGTTGATTAAAGTTGAAAACTTAACCAATTAAATGTTTACCTAATACAATTAAATTTATTATTGTTGTTTTGGTCACAGCTTAAAACCATGCGTTGTCTAAACTGCAAGAGTAGCTTAACCAATGAATTAAAAAAATAATTTAATTAAAAATTGATTAATGAAATTAAATCAACAAATATTTCAATTTATATATTTAAACATTTTGGTCGGTAATAATTAGTTTTTAATCAAATAAAACATCAATCTATAACTATAATCGGATTATGCATAAAAAAATTTTTATACATGACAAAATTTTCTATAGAAATAGAATCAAGACTAAATTTTATATAGAAATAAAAATTTGACAAAATTTTCTATAGAAATAGAATCAAGACTAAATTTTATATAGAAATAAAAATTTGACAAAATTTTCTATAGAAATAGAATCAAAACTAAATTTTCTATAGAAATAAAAATTTTACAACATTTTCTACAGAAATAGAAACAAGACTAAATTTTCTATAGAAATAAAATTTTACAACATTTTCTATAGAAATGGAAACAAGACTAAATTTTTTTATAGAAACAACATTTTATTCAAATTTTCGATAGAAGTTAAATTTTATCAAAATTTTCTATAGAAATAATATTTTGACAATTTTTTTATAGAAATAAAATCAAGACAAAATGTTCTATAGAAATAAAATTTTGACAAAATTTCCATAACAATAAAATTTCAGTTTAAATGTTTTATATTAAGCACTACATTCCTAAATATTCTTTTTTCCAAATGAATATATGATAAGCACTGTTTAGTGTTCAGTCCTTTCCAAGGAACTCCCATGGCGAGACAACTGTTGCATGCGACAGTTGCTTAATGCCCACAGCTATAGTTATAATTGTTTTTACTTGAGTATAGCGTACTTCAATAGAAACTTTTCGTGGCTGCCAAAAATCTATTATGTAGTAAAATTGTATTTTGGTTAGTAATTCATTCATTTAATATGTCAAATATTTTGTACTGTCAGTTCCACTTTGATTGATGTATACTGCCAGCATTTGAGAAATGTTTGTGCTATTCAACCGTGACTCAGGGGAGAGGTTGAGCGGAAATGACAACTCACAGCACAACATAGCAAAACACTTATGCAAGGAAATAAACGATGACAGATCTGTCTATCTGTCAAGATAGGTTGTTGATTGTTGCCAGATATTGCTATGATGGTAAAGTTATAGTTATTGAATCTAAATAACGGATGAGTCAACGACCGATGACCCAAAAACCATAAATTTAGCAAACATTGTTAGTTGCAACAGCTGAGACTATTGACAATAACATGTGATTATCAAAAGTATATTCAAAACATATCTTTGAATTGAATGTCTTCTGTCTTACTTCATGTTGCGAAAATTTCTACTGGAAGTCGAGTCTTAATTTGGAAAATAAAGTTGTCGTTAACTCGTTTTTAAAGGTCTTTAATAACATATGAAGAAAAAAAAAGCTGAAAAAAAAACGAAAAAGTACACAAAACCCAAATTTAAAAGAGAATTATGTCTTAAAAGTATCCTTACTTGTATTCTCCGCTTCTTTGGCTCGGAATCAATACCAAAATTGTTAAAGTAAAGACAAAATCTTTGGAACCGGGCATGCTTTTTTTTCAGTGAGATATGTAAACCTGAGCAGGGATCCGGAGCGGTCCATTTTTTTCGCTCCGCTCCACTCCCGCTCCGGAGAAAAGAAAAACCGCTCCGCTCCTCTTCGAGAAAATTATAGTACAAACATTGTATTATACTTTTAGACAAGGAAAAAACTTTATTTCAGAGAAATACGTCTTCTATTCTAAGCAAAATTCGTATTCGTATTTTAAGCATGTGAAATATTTGGCCTCCCAACAATATTCTTTGCGGTGCACCATCTAGTATTTAATATGTGATAGAAACCAAATTTATGAAAATGGACCAAAATGGACCAAATTCTGTTTGGTTCGACCATCGGACCAAATTTAAAAATTAGAAATCTTTTGGACCAATTTTGGTCCGATCGGACCAAAACGGCAACGCTGATTGGAATTGAAAGTCTATACACAGAGTAGAAGTAACTACACCCTCACAAAAAATAGCTTCTGTAACATATACTCCCAAACATATTTTGCTTCAAGCATATACATTTTTGGGTATTGCCCAAACATTTATATGTTTGATCTCTACCAATATATAATATGTTTGAAAGCATATTGGTCTAAACAATATATGTTTGGGTAGTCTAAGTTCCAAACATTTTGTATTTTTGCATCCAAATTCAATAATGTTGTCTTCCAAAAAACAATATGTTATTATGTGACCATATAATATGTTTGGAAGCATTTTGGACTCAAAAATATTATATGCTTAAAAAAATTCTCCCAAACAATATTGTGCTCAAAATTTTATTTAGTTATTTATATATTTACAATCATAATGAATTATGAAAATAAACAGGTAATATAGGTGCTAACAACATAGGTTTTCGACCTGAATGCTCAAAATTTTGTTTCTGCCCAATTGTATATTCCCCGACATCTTTCTCACTTCCACGAGATTTTTAGTTCTTAGCACCTTTTTCTGTAATACAAACATTGTAGAAGAAATTATTCAATTTTATGATTTTTATATTTTAATTTTACCTTTTGCCGGACGGGGATTCGAACAGCGGACCACACAGTTTGTAAGGATCAAAGAAGTAGCTGATCAATTGCCCAAGGAAAAATAACATGTTAATTTTGTAATAACAAGCAACAACCACCAACTTAATTCAATATCGCTCCCTGTAAAATAGCGCTCCAAGCTACTAAACACATATATGTTTATAGGCTATTTCTAAATTAATATATGTTTGCATCCAAGCATATTATATTTATAAACATTTTATGTCCCAAACATAATATGTTCTAACATATTAACATATATGTCCCAAACATGTTATGCTAGTTTATGAACATTATATGCTTGCACTCAAAAATATTGTGCTTAAAAATTTGTGTTCCAAACATATAATGTTTATAGCCAAACATATGAAAAACAGTCTTTTTCAACCGTGTACACTCCGAAAGTTTTTTTTTTGTTTTGCAACAGACGTAGAGAAGAGGTTTTGTTATATTTGTAATGTGTGTGTGTATGTTTATGTTTGCAACAACCTCCATCGAAATCAGTCCGTGGTATACCTACGAATATTCTTACTCAGATCTAGTGTTACCTAATTTCGCTTTTTTCCCCTTTATTGTAAAAATACATTTTCGAACAGCGTTTTTAAGAAATGTTCGTTCTCAAAAAAAGTAGATAACATGCAATAATACAATTAAGTCATTAGTTTTCAATGTGAGAAAAATTAAAATAAATGTATATGCGCACATTTCTCAACCAAAATTGAAACTATCCATAATTTTAATTAAATTTTCGAGAACTAATATCAGAAATAAGAGAATGCTAGGATATAGTACAATAGTAAAGCAAATATGAATGTCCTTACACTGAAAAAAAGCATGCCCGGTTCCAACGATTTTGTCTTTAACAGTTTGGGTATTAATTCCGAGGAAAGAAGCGGAGAATACAAGTAAGGATACTTTAAAGACGCAATTCTCTTTTAAATTTGGGGGTTATGTACTTTTTCATTTTTTTAGAATTTTTTCGTCAGTTGTTATCAAAATCCTTTAAAAACGAGTTAACGACAATTTTATTTTCCATATTAAGACTCGACTTCCAGTAGAAATTATGCTATGTTTCAAGTAAAAAGCGTTTTTAAAATAAAGTGTTGAAAAACATGTCTTATTTTTTAACGATTTTTTGCTTTGTAGGCAAGATGAAAAAAGGAAAGAAAATTAAAGACAATTTTATTAATTTTAAAGAATTTTTCTTAATTATTAAAGTCACGTTGACCTTACCTCAAAAACTTTATCTTTCATGTTATGATACACATTTTTAAGTAAAATCACTTAATTATAAGGACATTACAACTTCATTCAAAAGTTTATTGACTTTTGGACAAGGAAAAAACTTTATTTTAGAGAAATGCGTCTTCATGTTAAGCAAAATTTGCATTCTTATTCTAAGGACATGAAATCTTTGACTTCACGACAATATTTTTTTCAGTGTAGAAAACTAAAAAATTAAATATAAATAAGATCTAAATATAAACATCTTTGTAGTAATACGGGATGAAATTGATCGAAAGTACTGTTGTTACTTTTACTACACATACTAGAGATATATTTTGACATTTGCCGTTTTTGAAAACAATTACTAAAAAACACGTTGTGTTTTCCCCAATGTACGTACGTACAAAAATACATATCGTACATTTTAACCCTTGTGTATGTGATAACACTGGAAGCGATACCAGCGTGATGAGGTCCCGTGGGACCTACAATAAAAAAAGGATGGTAGAGAGGTTATCCCTACGATATTTTTCGATCATTTACTGTAGGTGGACTCTTCTATAATGCACAAATTGCATATATAAACATTTGGTTGTAAATATAGAGTTTTATTTAAGTTTTAATAGGATACAGATAATGTTAAAATTTTTGATTAGTATACTAGTGACCCTGATGTTTGACGCAGGCGTGGTACCTATAAGTATCCTTATACGTACCAAGCAACAATATATTGTTTTTGTAGTTGAATGTTCTTAACAAACTGGATTTTTGAAGGAAAAACAATACGATTTTTTTTAGTGGCGTTCGTTTTGCTCGCAGTATTATGTGCACAGTGGTTGTTTCAAACTTGGTCCAAATTGAGGCACATCTTGCCAAATTCCAGGAGCCGATAGGTCCGGAAAATGTATAGAAATATAAAAACTTATTTCGACCACGATTTCCATGAAGTTCAAATAACTTTTTTTGCACTTTTACTCTCACTATATTGGATATATCAACGGAAGACATAAAATTATGTACTACCAAGCAACGAAACCAATGGAAACTTCAAAAATGACAAATTCTTCCAAATAACGGTATTTTCTGAAAGGATGTTAGTGTTATTAATTGTTCCAAATACGAAAAGCGCAATATCTTTACACTGCTTTTTAAACTGTGCTAAAACCACTAATGTAATTAATAATAGGTCCCATTGGACCTCATCACGCAGAATCGCACTAAACTTTTTCAAATACCTATAAAAACCGATTTAATGATTCAATCACATAAAAATTTAAAGTTTTCAACTTAAAACACTTCAGTACAAGAAGTCATAAACCATCAAGCTGAAATTCATATAAAATATAAAGTTATGTATGAATAAAAATCAAAAAGGTCCAGCGGGACCTCATCACGCACAGAAGGGTTAAACGTTTACTCACACTACGCTAAGTACTAGCTATATTGGAAATTACCTACACAGTGTAATTTCAAAGTTACACATTCCATTCAAGTAATATTTTATTCGGAGCGGAGCGTTTTTTCATTTGGAAACCGCTCCGCTCCCGCTCCGGATTTAGAAATTCCGGTATAGCCATGTATCTTTCTGGATCAAAATAATTATTAACAAGTAAGTAAAGTCTAAGGTCGGGCGGGGCCGACTATATTATACCCTTCACCACTATGTAGACCAACATTTGTGTTACCATCTCAACTACTTCAAATTTGCTGGGAGCTATATAAAGGTTTGCATTTCCAGATACAAATACTTATAATGGAGACAATTTTTTGTACTTCTACAAAATCTCTAGAATTAAAATTGAAATCGGTTAACGCCCTGGAATGAAACACGATGTTAATATAAAATAAAAAGATATGCGCAATATGAAGCGAGAGAAATTTTAATGCATTTGTAGAAAATAGCATTTATGATTTACCAGGCGATACTTATGTATTCGAGATATAGGACAATTTGAGTAACATTTACAATTTTTGCTACTCAGCAGTGACGATTTTACAAGGATATTGGTTAGATCTTGCCAAGATATGTGGTCAAGTGTGGGCTGTGATATATTATTTGGTCAAGTCGGGCGACTAGGAGGAAACTATCCAGTCAATTGGAAGAAAATCCCATTGAAAATGGGTCTAAAATATATAGTCTACCATATTTCCCCAACTCTGGTGTACATATATATGGGAGCTATATATAATCTGAACCGATTTTGAGTAAATTTGACATGCTATCTCTGCTAAATTTCACGTAAATGGGAGAATAACTCTGACCCCCGTGGTCATTTGAGTGTAAATCGGGCGAAAGATATATATGGGAGCTATATCTAAATCTGAACCGATTTCAACCAAATTTGGTACACTTACCGATACTATTAAACGTACTCCTTGTGCAAAATTTGAACTAAATCACGGCAAAACTCTAGCTTTTGAGGCCATATAAGTGCAAATCGGACGAAAGATATATATGGGAGCTATATCTAAATCTGAACCGATTTCAATCAAATTTACCAAGCATTGGTAGAATGTCAATTCTACTCTTTATGCAAAATTTCACGAAAATCGGTAGTAAACTATTGCCTCTGTTGCCATATGAGTCTAAATCGGACGAAAGATATATATGGGAGCTATATCTAAACCTGAACCCATTTAGCTGATATTTTGCAAGTTTTTCGAGACTCATAAAATATTCGGATGTACTGAATTTGAAGAACATCGTTTGATAAACACGCAAATTATGACCAGATCGGGGGTAAATATATATGGCAGCTATATCTAAATCTGAACCGATTTTTTCCAAAATCAATAGTGATTGTCTTTGTCCCAAAAAACGATCCTATGCCAAATTTGAGGACGATCGGACTTAAACTGCGACCTGTACTTTGCGCACAAAAATACATGAACAGACAGACAGACAGACGGACGGACGGACAGACAGACAGACAGACAGCCAGACAGACAGACGGACATCGCTTAATCGACTCAGAATTTAATTCTAAGACGATCGGTATACTAAACGATGGGTCTCAGACTTTTCCTTTTTGGCGTTACATACAAATGCACAAACTTATTATACCCTGTACCACAGTAGTGGTGAAGGGTATAAAAATGGAAGAAAATCAGGTGATAATAGCAACTTCTAGAACAACCTATCGCTCGTTTAATTTAATTTATTTTAAAGAAAATAAACTTTTTGAATTGGTACTTTACATCATTCCCTTTCCAAGTTACAATAAAATGTGTCAACTATATCCTTAATTTAGTTTCCCTTTTGTTTTAATTTATTTATTTACTTCTTAATTCGGCTTGAGGTCCTTTTCTAATTGTTAATAGTCATTAACTTTATTTACACGTAAAAAACATGCCCGGTTCCAAAGATTTTGTCTACTGTAATGATTTTGGTATTGATTCCAAGCTAAAGAAGTGGAGCATTCAAGGATACTTTTAAAACGCAATTCTCGTTTAAATTTGAGTTTTGCGTACTTGATTCTACGAAGCAAATTTCATTTTTTTGTTTTTTCAACTTTTTTCTTTATATGCTATCAAAGTCCTTTAAAACGTGTTAACAACAACTTTAATTTCCAAATTCAGACTCGACTTCCAGTAGAACTAATGCTAGGTTACAAGTAAAAAAGCGTCTTTAAAATAAGGTATTAAAAACATGTCCTATTTTTGAACACTTTGTAGCCAAGATGCAAAAAGACAACAAATTTAAACACAATTTCAATAAATATCAGAGAAATGCGTCTTCTATGTTAAGAAAAATTCGCATTCGTATTTTAAAAACATGAAATTTTTGGCCACAGTATAGGAAGGGACGAACCTTTTCTCTTTTTTCATCTTTTTGTTTATGTGTTAAAATTTTAATTTCAGGTCGAAGACCGACAATGTTAATCGAAATATTGGACAAATACATTTTAGAATTAATCAAAAGTCGTAAAAGGATTCTTTTTTTTGAATGGACTTCAAGTCAAAGTAAGAAATGAATAAACAACACTATATAATTTTATTCTGCTTTCACTGATTAATTTTTGATTTTAGATATGACAATCCTATTGCCCATACATCGCTGTGCCACCAGGAAGTAAAATATTGGTAAATTTTAGGAAATTAGGTTAATTCTAGAAAATGTTAGCAAACGCCGATATACAATAATTAGTAAATATTTTTCGAGAAATTCAAGAAAATTTATAATACCTAATTATTTTGTTTTCCCTTTAATAAAGAAAAGTTTGAAGGAAAAATTTGAGTTCAAAATTGCAAGAATGTCTTTAGTGCCATATGAAGTTCAACATCGGCGCATTCGTGGTAAAATTTACAAATATTAAGAAATTCATTTGTGGATAATGTTTCCCCCTTTTTAGTAACTGTAATTAACGTACGCCAAAAATGAATTAAGTTAAGGAAACTTTCTCAAAATATAATAATACCATGAACTAAAATAATGTTAAATTGTTTAGTGCTTTAGTGCCCTACACCCTAAAAAAATCGCTTCTGTAACATATACCCCAAACACATTTTTCTTCAAGCATATATATTTTCAGGATTGGTCCAAACAAAATTTTGTTTGTATTGTTCAAACATATTATGTTTCACCTTAGGGCATACACTGGTAGTAAAAAATTTTAATGAAATTTTCTTTGTGTGGATATATGTTTAAGGCGCCAAATGGTTACTTCCATTATTTTACTTGCAGCTTACTCTCTAGGTCTCTCTTTCTAAACACATATATGTTTATAGGCTATTTCCAAATTAATATATGTTTGCATCCAAGCATATTATATTTACAAATATTTTATGTCCCAAACATAATATGTTCTAACATATTAACATATATGTCCCAAACATGTTATGCTAGTTTATGAACATTATATGCTTGCAATTGAAAATATTGTTTTAAAAAATTTGAGTACCAAACATATAATTTGTACACCCAAACATTTGAAAAACAGTCTTTTTCGTCCGTGTACATGGTTCACTTTTTTTCTTAGTTTACAGACAGACGGATATATCATGATCAGGAATCTATATATGGTCAAAAATCGTTACTTGGACAGGTTATAAATGGAAATTTGGAAGTAGATAGAACAAACTGAAAAGAAAACTGCGATATTACTGCAATTATATGACCTATATCCAAGTTATTAAAATAATAAAAGAGGTGACGAATTTACCGCCAGGTACCGCCACTTCCTGCTTGGAATGATATCTTTATATAAAAATTTGCAAAAAAAATTAGGTTAATATATAACTTAATAATAACTTAATTGTTAAGTTTTCTTGTTTTAACAGCAATAAATACTTTACGAGAACACTTTACCTTTTCCGGTAGACGAAAATTGTTCAAACTATTATTAATACGCCTTCTTTTGAGTTAGTGTTACTTTCGAGAATAAATCAGAATTGTATTGTATAATGTAAGTACTGTATTGTTTATTTTTGACAAACGGTTATTTAGCCGGCTTGATATAATGTGAGATATAAAGCTGGTGTCACATAATGTCGCGCCACTTCAAGACAAAACAAAAAAAAAAAACAACTTTCACTCTTGTTAATGAGCCACGGGGGACAAATACATTGTTTGTCAATAGGTCTTGTAACCATTGCCGCATGTAATTCTATCGATCTTTTGTTTCCAGTCTAGTCTTCATATTTACTTAGTTGGACGCCTGTATAAAACCAAAATGATTGAATGGTCTTAAAATATTGAAAAGGAAAACTTATTGAAAATTACCCTAGGGTGAGTGAGTGTGTGCTTTGACCGAAACGACTCTTTAATGATACCCAAAAGTCGTCAATCATTTGACAATCTTGAATAACTAAACTTTCTGACGTTTTGTGGGGACTATTTGACCACTTCTTTCTTGGCCTTTGTCCGTTCTTCCATACTTGCTATGGTCAAGCATTCAAGTTATGGGGACTACTGGAATCAACATCGACAAAAGAAAAACAAAGATTTGTGGCGGCACCGGCTGTTTTTATGGAAGATCTTCGCCGTTTATGGCATTCAATCTATCAGTAGCTGTAGAATTTGACAGTTTTTTGACATTTTCAAAATAAATTGATTTATGAGCTACATTATTGGCTTTGTTTGAATTACGTAGATATATACAATTCCGACGATGAAATATACGTTTATTTAAAGGAGACAATATGCTGAATGTTATTTAATACGAAGCATATGTAAGATGAGAAATATGTGGCTTTGACATATTCGAAAAAGCAAAGATGAAGCATAGTTTATATTGCAAAGAAACTAAACAGAGTTATACTCTTAACGAATATCTATGTATGTAACATATGTTGTTATCATAAATTCGTTTTCTGAAACGAAAAAAATGAGAAGGCTTATTTGGGTCTCGTTTTTATGGGTTTGCGGGTTTTAGGTTTTCATACCCTGTATGCAACAATCGTGAATAATTGAGGCATAATTCCATGATAAAGTTATGTTATACACGCAAAAAAATAATTCTTTCCTCCCAAACGAAATTTTAGACAAACAAAGTTCGTTTCTCATTTGCTTTTCGCTGTAAGGAAGTGTATTCGGAAGAAAAGTATATACTTTTTGTGATAAACGTTTATTCTTTTCCAGGATTTCATAAAGACAAACTCAAAATAAAATTTTGTTTTCTTGCTAATTGTATTTTCCCTCACATCTTTCTCACATCCACGAGGTTTTTTAGTTCTTAAGTTATAGTTCTTAATTATACGATTTTATAAATTTTTAAAATTTTTTTACCTTTCGCCTGGACGGAGAATCGAACCGCGGACCATGCACTTTGTAAGCCAACACACTAACCACTGAGCTATGTACCTGTTATGGTCATCAATAGATAAATATCCATATAAGTTATATTTATATAGCATAGCTTGCGGCGCCCACGAACCGAATAAACAAAGTTTATTTAACAGAAACAAACATTTAGTTTGGCATCGTGGAGCAGTGGTTGCTACGTCCGACTTGCATTCCAAGGGTCGTGGGTTCGATCCCTGCTTCGACCAAAGTTTTTTTTTTTACATATATTCCAGATATGTTCGGAAGATTCCGAAAAAATGTTCATTATTACATTGTAGTATATTAAATTTTGAACTGTAAAATGTGTCTTATTAAAGACTAAAAGTCAGAAAAGAACAGTGTTTGATATAAACGAAATGGACTGCGTTGTTGTTTCAAAAATAACTTTTTTTATTGAAAAAATAGAAATGTTGTAACAAACGAATTTTTTTGGTGATAAAAGTTTAAAATTTTCGAAGCAATTCAAAAAACTCTAACAAACGAAACACGTTTTCGGTACACGTTTTCCAAACGTTTTTTTTCTTTGCGTGTAGTGGCATCCGGATTTTTAAGATGGTTGCCACGATCTTATTCAAAGAGCGAGATTATATGATTGGTTCCCATATAACATTTTCGCCGCAGTTATGTTCAATGACCAGTGAACATATACGCAAAAAACTAATTCTTTCCCACCAAACGAAATCTTATACAAATAAATATCGTTTCCCATTAGCTATTCGTTGTAAGGAAGTTTGTTTCGAAGAAAAGTATATACTTTTTGTCATAAACGTTGATTTTTTTACAGGATGTAAAAACAATTTAATAACAACAATTTCATAAACTCTATAAAATTTTCGAAATTTTATAGAGTTCCATAATAACACTAATAAATTCAATATGAACTAACGCAAAAGAAAATTTTCATCCGATTCCCAAAAATAGTAAGAAAGAATTACAATATGGTTAAAATGGTCAAGATTTGGCTCCAATGATTTTATTCTTTACTTTTAGTTCATTTTTTTCTTCCATGAGAGGATTAATTTCGTGAGTTGTAATTAAAAAGTACACCAGGGCATTAAATTTTCCTGGTTTTAACAACGCTTTGTGGAAATCTCAAAATGGTGCAATTAAGTTCAATTTTCGCAAGACGTGGTATATTCATGTTATAAAACAGTTTACTTTTTTTCTGTACAAAATGTTTTTTTTAGTTCTAAGCACCTTTTTCTGTAATACAAACAATGTAGAAGAAGTCGATTTTACAAATTTATTACTATATTATGATTATAGTAATCAACGCACAAGCAACGCAAACAGTCAAACAGTTATATTTATATAGCATAGCTTTGGGCGAGCCGATGTAAAGAAACTCTATTTATCAGAAACATACATTTCGTTGGCCACAGTGGAGCAATGGTTAGCATGACCGCCTTGTGTACAAAGGGTTCAATCCCTGCTTTGTTTTTTTTTTTTTTTTGAAACGGAAATACTGTAAACTTACATATATTCCAAAAATTTGCAAAAATATGTTTCGTATTACACACTACTGTATTAAACTTTTACTATGAAACTTCAAAATGTGTCTTATTAAAGACATAAAGTCAATAAAAAACAAGTATATACGGCCGTAAGTTCGGCCAGGCCGAAGCTTATGTACCCTCCATCATGGACTGCGTAGAAACTTCATCTAAACAGTGCCATCCACAATCGAATTACTTAAGTTGCGGTAACGCTTGCCGATGGCAAGGTATCTTAAAACCTCCTAACACCATCTTCTAAATTGTATGTAAGTCCATACGTGGTATATATTAAATCAAAAAAGATCGATCCAATACGTATATAATTCAGTTTGACAAAGTAGACATAAAATTTTGACAAAATTTTCTACAGAAAAAAAATTTTAACAAAATTTTCTGTAGAAATAAAATTTTCACAAAATTTTCTATAGAAATAAAAATTTTTACAAAATTTTCTATAGAAAGAAAATTTTGACAAAAATTTTTACAGAAATAAAATTTTAACAAAATTTTCTATAGAAATAAACTTTTGACAAAATTTTCTATAGAAATAAAATCTTGGTAGATTATTTTTGGCTCGAGTGACAACCATGATTATGAACCGAATAAAATTTGAACAAAATTTTCTATAGAAATAAAATTTTGCCAATGATGAAAATTTTATTATGAACCGAATAAAATTTTAACAAAATTTTCTCCAGAAATAAAATTTTGACAAAATTTTCTATAGAAATAAAATTTTAACAATGATGAAAATTTTATTATGAACCGAATAAAATTTTAACAAAATTTTCTCTAGAAATAAAATTTTGACAAAATTTTCTATAGAAATAAAATGTTGATAAAATTTTCTATAGAAATAAAATTTTGGTAGATTATTTTTGGCTCTAGTGGCATATACCAATATCATGTACCAAATTTCAGGCGGATCGGATGATATTTGCTTCTCTTTGAGGCTCCGCAACCCAAATCTGGGGATCGGTTTATATGGGCGCTATATATAATTATGGACCGATGTGGACCAATTTTTGCACGGTTGTTAGAGACCATATACCAATACCATGTACCAAATTTCAGCCGGATCGGATGAAATTAGCTTCTCTCAGAGGCTCAGCAAGCGAAATCGGGGAATCGGTTTATATAGGGGGCTAAATATAATTATTGACCGATGTGGACCAATTTTTGCATGGTTGTTAGGGGGCTAAATATAATTATTGACCGATGTGGACCAATTTTTGCATGGTTGTTAGAGACCATATACCAACATCATGTAGCAAATTTCAGCCGGATCGGATGAAATTTTCTTCTCTTTGAGGCTCCGCAAGCCAAATCTGGGGATTGGTTTATATGGGGGCTATATATAATTATAGACCGATGTGAACCAATTTTTGCATGGTTGGTAGAGACCATATACCAACACCATGTACCAAATTTCAGCCGGATCGGATGAAATTTGCTTCTCTTTTAGGCTCCGCAAGCCAAATATTGGGATCGGTTTATATGGGGGCTATATATAATTATGGACCGATGTGGACCAATTTTTGCATGGTTGTTGGAGACCATATACCAACACCATATACCATATAATTTCACCATATAATCTCAGCCGGATCGGATGAAATATGCTTCTGTTAGAGGCTCCACAAGCCAAATTCGAGGGTCCCTTTATATGGGGGCTATACGTAAAAGTGGACCGATATGGCCCATTTTCAATACCATCCGACCTACATCGATAACAACTACTTTTGCCAAGTTTCAAGTCGATAGCTTGTTTCGTTCGGAAGTTAGCGTGATTTCAACAGACGGACGGACATGCTTAGATCGACTCAGAATTCCACCACGACCTAGAATATATATACTTTATGGGGTCTTAGAGCAATATTTCGATGTGTTACAAACGGAATGACAAAGTTAATATACCCCCATCCTATGATGGAGGGTATAAAAATTGTGTAACAAAAAACTTGTTTTGAGATAAAAGTTTGAAATTCAAAAACCTCTAACACAAGAACAACGTCTGCGATACACGCTTTCCAAACGTTTATTTTCTTTGTGTTTACTTTATCTTGGTAAGATACAAAAAAGAATTGTACTCGTAACCTACAGTTAAGTTGCTATCATGCATTGCTTTTCTGGAACGGAAGAAATGAGAGGACGCATTTTTGTGGAAATGAGCTTTTCATAACATGTATTTGACACTCGTGAACAATTGGAAAGAAAGGAACTTCGAAGAGCGAGTTTGTTTGGCGACCATGTTATATTTTCACCGCAGACATGTTCATCCAGTGAATATAGTGATTGTCATTTAAGATATTATGCAGTAGATGAAAAGAATTCTATTCGAATTAAAAGAACATTGTAGCAATTTAACATGTTATGCACGCAGAGAAGGAATATGATCACCTCAAACATGTTTCAAGAGCAAAATATTATTTTTGTAACTCGCTCTTTACATATTTTTAGTGGTTAATTTTAACTTTTTTTGTTTCAATTTATTAAAATTTTGTCGAAAAAAAGTCCATTCTGGAAAAATTGCGAATTTTCGCAAATATTTGAAGTCAAACCACCGTGGTGCAATGGTTAGCATGCCCGCCTTGCATCCACAAGGTCGTGGATTCGATTCCTGCTTCGACCGAACAACAAAAAGAGGGTTTCAAAGCTTCTCTAAGTGGTTTCACTGCAATGTGGAACGCCGTTCGGACTCGGCTATAAAAATGGGGTCCCTTGACGTTGAGCTTAACATAGAATCGGGCAGCATTCAGTGATAAGAGAGAAGTTCACCAATGTGGTATCACAATGGACTGAATAGTCTAAGTGAGCCTGATATATCGGGCTGCCACCTAACCTAACCAAGAATGCATTAAAAGGCTTAAAAAATATATAATTTATTTATTTGCAAAATATCACAAAATGTTTTAACTCACATCCAAAGCACTGAATTCGGATCACCCCTTAAGAAGTGAAGCAAATTCAGTGCAACGGCTGTTAAAATTATGGACATCCGTCCTTCTCAATTTTGCTAGCCTCTTCACTTTTCGTGGATAAACATTAGAACACGGATTGTTTGATTTATCTATCTTGAAACAACGAAGAAAATATCATCGCGAAGGTATGGAAAAGTGTAAAATGTTGATGGAAAGATTATATATTAACAAATTTCTACATAAATTGTATGGAATTTGCGAATAACTGGTTATGCAAAAATGTGTGTGTTTGCGGAGAGTTTGAAAAAAAAACAAGTATATACGGCCGTAAGTTCGGCCAGACCGAATCTTATGTACCCTCCACCATGGATTGCGTAGAAACTTCTACGAAAGACTGTCATCCACAATCGAATTAATTGGGTTGTGTTATCTTAAAACTTCTTAACATCGTTTTCTAAATTGTGAGTTAGTCCATTCGTGGTATATAATATATTAGACAAAAAAGGATATGTATTGGTAAGTCTACAAATAATAACGAATCGATATGGACTTTTGCACTGTACGTCGAGAGCCAGAACTGAAATATGGGGGTCGCTTATATGTGGGCTATATACAATTATGAACTTGATATGGACCAATTTTTGTGTGATTGGGGATCTATTTATCTGAGGGCTATATATAACTATAGACCGATATGGACCTAGTTAGGCATGGTTACTAACGGCCATATACTAACACAATGTACCAAATTTCAACTGACTCATGGCATGGTTTTTAAATATCATATACTAATATCACGTACCAAATTTCAACCGAATCAGATGAATTTTGCTCTTCCAAGGGGCTCCGGAGGTCAAATCTGGGGATCGGTTTATATGGGGGCTATATATAATTATGAACCGATGTGGACCAATTTGTGCATGGTTGTTAGAGATCATATGCTGACACCATGTACCTAATTTCAGCCGGATCTGATGAAATTTGCTTCTCTTAGAGGCTCCGCAAGCCAAATGGGGGGATCGGTTTATATGGGGGCTATATATGATTATGGACTGATATGGACCACTTTTGGCATGGTTGTTAAATAACATATGCTGACATCACGTACCAAATTTCACCCGAATCGAATGAATTTTACTATTCCAAGGGACTCCGGAGGTCAAATCTGGGATCGGTTTACTTGGGGGCTATATATTATTATGGACCGATGTGGACCAATGTTTGCATGGTTGTTAAAGACCATATACCAACACCATGTACCATGTATATATATATATATATATATATATATATATATATATATATATATATATATATATATATATATATATATATATATATATATATATATATATATATATATATATATATATATATATATATATATATATATATATATATATATATATCTTACAGCAATATTTCTATGTGTTACTAACGGAATGACAAAGTTAATATACCCCCATCCTATGGTGGGGGGTATGAAAACAAAATTTGCCCATTTCGATGGGTTACACAGAGTAGTAGGAGCATAAAGTGTATAAAGTTAAATATATGTATGCTGGAAGCTCTTCCTTTGCTGGGTCTATACACAGTATCACACAAGTTTACATACCCCTGAGTTTGTTACCTCTTAACTAAACATGTTTCTCGTTGTTAATAACCCACATCAAAAAAATCTTCTTGAAAATTAACAAATACTTTGTTAATGGATATACATGCATATTTTCTAAAATTTTATTATTTAAAGAAAATATAAATTATTTAACCGTATGAAAACTTGTGTATGTATTTCGTTATCTATCTCCGTGTACGAGCTAATATCATATACCCACGTTTGCTTCTTAACTTTTATTACAAATGCCTAAAAAAGTACGAATGTTAAAGCAAAAACTAGGCTGGCTGACTAGTTTCAAAACACTGTCCTATACTCGTACGAATATCAACCATCAAGGATTGATATACTATATTATAACCATAAAAAACAAAAATATTCTTCAAAAATTAATTAGTTACATTTCTAATGAAAATAAATTTACACTTTTTGTCACACTGAAAAAAAAGCATACTCGGTTCCAAAGATTTTATCTTTGCTTTAAAAAATTTGGTATTGATTCCGAGCCAAAGAAGCGGAGAATACAAGTAAGGATACATTTAAGACACAATTCTCTTTTAAATTTAGGTTTTGGGTACTTGCTTCTAGGAAGCAAATTTTAATTTTTCGCTTTCTCAGCTTTTTTTCTTCATATGCTATCAAAGTCCTTTAAAACGAGTTAACGGCAACTTTATTTTCCAAATTAGGACTCGACTTCCAGTAGAAATTATGATATGTTTGAAGTAAAAAACTTCTTTAAAATAAAGTTTTGAAAAACATGTCCTATATTTGAACGATTTTTTGCTTTGTAGTCAAGATGCGAAAAGACAACACATTTAAAGACAATTTCATTAAATTTAAAGAATTTTTCTGAATTATTAAAGTCAAGTTGACCTTAGCCTATAAATTTTTTCTTTCATGTTAAGATACCCATTTTTAAGTCAAATCACTTAATTATAAGGACAATACGACTTCATTGAAAAGTTTATCGACTTTTGGACAAGGAAAAAAACTTTATTTTAGAGAAATGCGTCTTCTATGCTAAGCAAAATTTGTATTCGTATTTTAAAGACATGAAATCTTTGACCTCACGACAATGTTTTTTTCAGTGCATGTGTGCAAAAATGATCTCATTCATACATTTTCATTTATTTATAATTTGTTGAATTGTTAGCAACCACACTTGTTGGGCATTTGTCAAAAATGTTGCAGACATCCAAATGCACTTGTGCCCCGTTTGACAAATACGCGTGTTTTGTCTAACAGTCATTAAGAATGGCAACATCTTTTGCAAGCAAAACTCATAAATCTTTCAAGGAATATCGCAATATTTGAATTCATTGCATCTAAGGATGGACCATTCATTATTTGAGAACAGTGGCTAACAGCTAAGAGCAAAACATTAAATATTAATTTTGTAATAAAAAGGCCAAAATAATCCCCCAAAAAAGTGTCCAAACACAATTAAACTTTTTTAGAGGATGAAAATTGATTGATTGTAGTTAAATTTCTTTCCAATTTATTAATTTTTATTGTAACGACATGAACTTAGAATAGAAAAGTTTTACACAAACAGCTCTCGACTCTTAGTACCGCATTGATATCAGAAACTAATTCTAAACTAATCTATCGCTATATATTACTATATATTACTTCTTGTTATACGTGTTCGGTATGTTGGGTAAAAAGTTTTGCAATATAAGGAAATAGAGAACTCCTTAGCTACATGTAATGTGTAAACGACAATAAGTAGTATTTCAACCCATAGGTGTTAGTCTAATTTCCAGTAATAAAAATATGAGACACTGTACGAATAATATCAACCAATGATGGCAATAAGCAATTAGATGGTCTACAAGTACATACGTAAAAATGTTCTATTATTTAAATTATAGGACTAGAGACAACTACATGGTCGTGGAAATCATGTATCTGTTTTAGCATCTTCGATAGTAACTGAGAGACTTTTTTTTAAATTTAATTGTTCCAATTGATGTTTATTTTAATTGAATCAATTAATTTTATCTTGCATTTTTATCTCAATTCAATTAAAATTTTAATAAGTAAATGCCATATTTTTTCTGTGTATGTTCACTGCTTGCGGTGAAAATGCTGCATGTACCCTCAAAAAATCGCTTTTCAGCGTTGTATCCACACATATTATATTTAAAACAAATATATAAAGCAGTAAATTCGACCGGGCCGAATCTTAAGTACCCACCACCATGAATCAAATATAATAGGTTCCTTTGAAAGCTCTTCGTCGCAGCGGGATACTTAATAATATAAAGAATTTCAGGGGGGTTTGATAACAAATATTCTCCTAAGAAGATCAGTTCAACCAGTACGCTTCCCCAAGATAAATTTAGAGACTCCACCTATGAAGATTAGATCAGATTCTGGATTTACAAGAACCATTTTTATTTTAGTTTTAGAAAATCATAAACATCTCGTGTAAGTGTGCAAGAAAAAGATTAAATAACGCCTTGATTTGAAATCTAAGTTCAGTAGATTTTTATCCCCATTATTCAAATGATTGCGAGATGAAAAATCTTGAAATGTTGCATTGAATTTAAAGCAATTTTCATGATTAGTGCACCTTCAATACCCGCAAGAAGTGAAATCGGCCTTACCAATAACCACGGTTTATATAAGCCCAAGGGCTTAAATCAAATTTCAGGCATATTGGAAAAAAACTACGGTTCTAAAGGCCAAGAAGTAAACTCGGGAGATCAGTCTATATGGGAACTATACCAAAAAATGGACCGATGCATACCATTTTCTGAAAATCTATTTATGGCCCTATAAAACTTATAGATTTAAAATTTCAGGCAAATTGGATAAAAACTACGGTTTCTAGAACTTCAAGAAATAAAATCGTGGGATCGGTCTATATGGGAACTATACGAAAACATGGACCGATAGGCTCCATTTTCGGCACACCTATTGTGGTTCTTAAATACTTCTAGATTTCGAATTTCACGCAAATTGGATTGAAAATACGGTTTCTAGAAGCCCAAGAAGTAAAATCGGGAGATCGGTCTATACGAGTATGGGTGCTATACCAAACCATGGACCCATAGGCTCCATTTTTGGCACACATATTTGTGGTTCTTAAATACTTCTAGATTTCAAATTGTTGGCAAATCGGATTGAAAATACGATTTGTAGAAGCCCAAGAAGTAAAATCGGGAGATCGGCCTATATGGGCGCCATACAAAAACATGGACCGATAGGCAGCATTTTCGGCACACCTATTTGTGGTCCTAAAAGACCTCTCGATTTTCAATTTCAGGAAATGGACATGATATCGTCTTCGAATTTCTCCCTGATCAAGAATATATATACTTTATATAGTCGGAAATGGATATTTCGATGTGTTACAAACGGAATGACAAACTTATTATACCCCCATCACCATTCTATGGTGGTGGATATAAAAATGTTATGTCCCAAACATAATATGTTCTACCATATTAACATATATGTCGCAAATATGCTATAGTAGTTTTTGAATATATGCTTGCACTTAAAAATAATATGCTAAAAATTTGAGTTCCAAACTTATAATTTTTACAGCCTTTTTCGTCACCACATATTTTATTCCAATCATTTTATTTTGCTCATGAATATGATCGCAACAAACATAAGAGTAATGACATTATGTGTAATTACACGCAAAAAACGTATGGAAAACGTGTACCGAAAACGTTTTTCTTTTGTTAGAGTTTTTTGAATTGCTTAGAAAATTTTAAACTTTTAACACCAAGGAAATTCGTTTGTTACAAAATTTTTATTATTTCAATAAAAAAAAAATATTTTTGAACCAACAACACAGTCCATTTCGTTTATATCAAGCACTGTTCTTTTCTGACTTTAAGTCTTTAATAAGACATATTTTCCAGTTCATTGTAAAAATTTAATATAGTACTATGTAATGATGAACATCTTTTCGGAATCTTCCAAACATATCTGGAATATATGTAAAAAAAACTTTTTGGTGTTCGGTCGAAGCAGGGATCGAACACACGACCCTTGGCATGCAAGGCGGGCGTAGCAACCACTGCTACACGGTGCTCAACTAAATGTATGTTTCTGTTAAATAAAGTTTGTTTAAACGGCTCGTGGGCGCCGCAAACTATGCTATATAAATATAACTATGGATACTTGTCTATTGAGGACAATTACAGCTAAATATTTTAATGGATAGTTTGTTGGCTTACAAATTGCATGGTCTACATTGTTTGTATTACAGAAAAAGATGCTAAGAACTAAAAAACCCGTGGAAGTGAGAAAGATGTGAGGGAAAATGCAGATTGTGTTTTGAGTTAGTCTTTATGAAATTGTTTTTACATCCTGGAAAAGAATAAACGTTTATCACAAAAAGTATGTACTTATCTTCCAAATAAACTTCCTTGCAGCGAAAAGCAAATGAGAAACGAACTTTGTTTGCCTAAAATTTCGTTTGGGAGGAAAGAATTATTTTTTTGCGTGTATGTGAAAAAACTAAGAGTAATGCACTCTACTGAATAAACAAAAAAGTGACTATGGTATTACCTAATATTTCTAATGTGATGATAAATTAAATTTTAATTAAAACTTTATGGGCAACGAAACATAAAACATATTTCTCTATTATATACAGGACGGCTGAATCAGTCATGGTGGCACCGTAATACATTCATTGAAGGTATTTCGGTTCAAGTGACATTTTATTTGTCAACTTTTAAATTAATGCTGACAGCTGTTTAGCACAAAATTGTACATCAAATGGTACCTGGTGATGTGTCGCTGAAATCCAAATATTACTCGAAATCGGGCAATTGAGTTAAGCGAAACATTTAAATTATTTGAAATATCGCGGTGATAAAAATGGATGGAACTTTTGCGGCGACTATAAATACTACAATAACACTTGTTTACACTGAAAATGTACATCTGATGAGAGGGGACTTTTCTTAAGTATTTCGATCTGCTGAATTCGAAAAAAATGTAAAAGAAAAAATATATGGAACTGTTTTTGAGATATCCCATTATTTTTAGTTGTTCGCCCTTTTTTCACTAAATAAATTATATCCCAAATTAGAAATGTCCAATAATATCGTTGGTGGTACTTCAACGAAAGGCGCTGAAAAACTTCCTGTTTATCTTCATGGTCGTATAGATGATACCAACTAGAAGAAAAACGCCCAAAAATTACGAAGTTATAAGCAATTGAGTGAACAAAACCGATGTCAAATCATGTAAATATGAGCCACTCACCCACACAAAAATGCTTTTTTGTGTGGCCGAGTAGCATTTTTGTGCGGGTGAGTTGCTCATATTTGCATGATTTCACATGGGATTTGTTCGTTCAATTGCTTATAACTTTGTCATTTTTCAGTCGTTTTTCTTCTAGTTGGTCTTATTACTTAAGTTAGAGTATTTTTTCAATGATTTGTACTTTTTCGGCAGAAAATTTTATGGCAAATTTGCACTTTTGTCATCTCAATACCTTTCATTTAAGTATCAACAACAATATAATCGGACATTTCTAACTCGAGATAAAATTGGTTTAGTGAAAAAGATCGAAAAACTAAAAATAACGGGATATCTCAACAACTGTTCGGTGTAAAAATTATATGTTTGGAACTCAAATTCTTAGCAACTTATTTTTAACTGCAAGCATATAATGTTCATAAACTAACATAACATGTTTGCGACATATTATATGTTAGTATGTTAGAACATATTATATTTGGGACATTACATTTTTTTTTAATATAATATGTTTGGGTGCAAACATATATTAACATACCAAATATATTACATCACAAAAAAGGATGTTGTTCCACAAGCTTTTGTTTTAATGCGCATCCCGGAATCTCCTATCAATTTGTCCAGAGCCGATGCAGTTCTTTTGGACAAGTCTTATAAAGTACTGAGATAGGGCGTTTTAAAAGAAAATTTTAGCTTTTGTTAATTAGTTTTCGCAAAAACAAAATAGAAAATCAAAAAAAAAAAACAGTAAAAACAAGTATATACGGCCGTAAGTTCGGCCAGGCCGAAGCTTATGTACCCTCCATCATGGATTGCGTAGAAACTTCTTCTAAACACTGCCATCCACAATCGAATTATTTAAGTTGCGGTAACACTTGCCGATGGCAAGGTATCTTAAAACCTCCTAACACCATCTTCTAAATTGTATGTAAGTCCATACGTGGTATATATTAAATCAAAAAAGATCGATCCAATACGTATATAATTCAGTTTGACAAAGTAGACATAAAATTTTGACAAAATTTTCTACTGAAATAAAATTTTAACAAAATTTTCTATAGAAATAAAATTTTCTATAGAAATAAAAATTTTCACAAAATATTCTATAGAAAGAAAATTTTGACAAAAATTTCTACAGAAATAAAATTTTAACAAAATTTTCTATAGAAATAAACTTTTGACAAAATTGTCTATAGAAATAAAATCTTGGTAGATTATTTGTGGCTCGAGTGGCAACCATGATTATGAACCGAATAAAATTTGAACAAAATTTTCTATAGAAATAAAATTTTGACAAAATTTTCTATAGAAATAAAATTTTGAAAATGATGAAAATTTTATTATGAACCGAATAAAATTTTAACAGAATTTTCTCTAGAAATAAAATTTTGACAAAATTTTCTATAGAAATAAAATTTTGACAATATTTTCTATAGAAATAAAATTTTGGTAGATTATTTTTGGCTCTAGTGGCAACCATGATTATGAACCGATATGGACCAATTTTTGTGTGATTGGACCAATTTTAGTATGGTTGTTAGCGACCATATACTAACACCACGTTCCTAATTTGAACCGGATCGGATGAATTTTGCTCCTCCAAGAGGCTCCGGAGGTCAAATCTGGAGAACGTTTTATATGGGGGCTATATATAATTATGGACCGATATGGACCAATTCTGGCACGGTTGTTAAAGATCATATACTAACACCATGTTCCAAATTACAATCGGCTTGTATGAAAGTTGCTTCTCTTGGAGACTTCGCAAGCCAAATCTGGGGATCGGTTTATATAGGGGGCTATATATAATTATGAACCGATCTGGACCAAGTTTTGCATGGTTGTTAGAGACCATATACCAACATCATGTACCAAATTTTAGACGGATCGGATGAAATTTGCTTCTCTTTGAGGCTCCGCAAGCCAAATCTGGGGATCGGTTTATATGGGGGTTATATAATTATGGACCGATGTGGACCAGTTTTTGCATGATTGTTAGAGACCATATACCAACACCATGTACCAAATTTCAGCCGGATCGGATGAAATATGCTTCTCTTAGAGGCTCCACAAGCCAAATCTGGGGATCGGTTTATATGGGGGTTATATATAATTAAGGACCGATATGGACCAATTTTTGCATGATTGTTAGAGACCATATACCAACATCATGTACCAAATTTCAGCCGGATCGGATGAAATTTTCTTCTCCTTGAGGCTCCGCAAGCCAAATCTGGGGATCGGTTTATATGGGGGCTATATATAATTATGAACCGATGTGGACCAATTTTTGCATGGTTGTTAGAGACCATATACCAACACCATGTACCAAATTTTACCCGGATCGGATGAAATTTGCTTCTCTTTTAGGCTCCTCAAGCCAAATCTGGGGATCGATTTATATGGGGGCTATATATAATTATGGACCGATGTGGACCAATTTTTGCATGGTTGTTGGAGACCATATGCCAACACCATGTACCAAATTTCAGCCGGATCGGATGAAATATGCTTCTGTTAGAGGCTCTACAAGCCAAATCTGAGGGTCCCTTTATATGAGGGCTATACGTAAAAGTGGACCGATATGGCCCATTTTCAATACCATCCGACCTACATCGATAACAACTACTTGTGCCAAGTTTCAAGTCGATAGCTTGTTTCGTTCGGAAGTTAGCGTGATTTCAACAGACGGACGGACGGACATGCTTAGATCGACTCAGAATTTCACCACGACCCAGAATATATATACTTTATGGGGTCTTAGAGCAATATTTCGATGTGTTACAAACGGAATGACAAAGTTAATATACCCCCATCCTATGATGGAGGGTATAAAAAACAAGTACACCCTCAAAAAAATCGCTTCTCTAACATATGTTCCAAACATATTTTGCAGGAAGCACATATAATATTGGATATTGCCGAAACATTATTCTGTTTGTTTTATGTGAACATAATATATGTTTGGAAGCATTTTGAGCCCAAAAATATTATATGCTTGGAAGAATTTTCTCCCCAAGAAGATTGTGCGCATTCCCTCACATAATTTTCACTTCCACGCAATTTTTAGATCTTGGCACCTTTTTCTGTAATACAAATAATGTTGAAGAAATTATTTAATTTTATAATTTTTTTGAAATTTTACATTTCGCCTGGACGGAGAATCGAACCGGGAACCATGCAATTTGTAAGCCAACACACTACCACTGGGCTACGTAGCTGTTATAGTCACCAATAGTCAATTATCGTTATAAATTACATTTATATAGCATTGTTTGCAGCGCCCACGAGCCCATGCAAACATAACATTATTTAACAGAAACATACATTTGTTGGCTACGTGGAGCAGTGGTTAGCATACATTCCGATTTTTTTAACGAACCAAGAAAAAAAATTGTGCCCATAATGCCAAAATGATAAACAAAACACATGTCCACACATACATAAAATGCTGCTGTCAAGACGAAAACACACGCTGTTTTTTTCATCAAATGTCTATTCTCTTGGTTCCGAATGTCTATTCCCTTTACTACGAATACTCATTCTAATATTAAAATTAAATAATATTTAGACTTAAGCATATCAAATTTTTGGCCTTATCATAAAACAGTTTTCCGAATCAACATTCAAGCGGTTTCACAGAAATTGCTCTCTTTTCATTCTCTCGCTACGTTATGTTGATATCTTTCGTCAACCCTCCCAGTTTCCATCTCTATTTCTGTCTCTATACTCTCTCTCTCTCTCTCTCTGTGAATAAAATATCACAACATATATATGTTTATTCCAAATTTGTAAATTTATATATGTTTACATTCACACATATTATTTTTGTAAAACATACATGCCCCAAACATTATATATTATAACATATTAACATATGTGTCCCAAACATTTTGTATTAGTTTAGGAACATTACATGTTTGCACTTAAATATATTGTGTTTAAAAATTGTGCCCAAAACATATTTTGTTTATATCGGAACATATGAAAAACATATTTTTCTAACAGTGTATATACATCACTAAGTTCGGCCGGGCCGAATCTTAAATACCCACCACCATGAACCAAATATTAGGGTTTCCTTTGAAATTTCAGGAGGGCTTGAGGACTTGAGGACACTTCCCGAAGATAAATTTAAAGATTTCACCTATGAGGACTATATCAGATTCTGGATTTATAAGAACCATTTTTGTTTGAGTTTTAGAGGAATCATTAACATCTCTTCTAAGTGTGCAAGAAAATTATAAAATAACGTCTTGATTTGAAATCTTAAATCTGTAGAAGTAAAATCTGGAAATTTTACATTGAGTTTCGAGCAATTTTCATGATCAGTGCGCCTTCTACACCCTCAAGAAGTGAAGTCGGTCTATATGGAGGCATTACCAAATGGACCGATAAAAACTTAATCCGATACACGTTTTTGTGAGCCTAAAATACCAGAATATTTACAATTTCAGGCAAATCAGATAAAAACTACGGTTTCTCGAAACCCAAGGAGTTAAATCGGGAGATCGTTCTTATGGGGGCTATACTAAAATATGGACCGATACTCACCGTTTTCGGCACACCTCTTTATGACCCGAAAATACCTCTAGATTTCCAATTTCAGGCAAATAGGATAAAAACTTCGGATTCTAGAAGCCCAAGAAGTAAAATCGGGAAATCGGTCTATATGGGGCTATACCAAAATATGGACCGATACTCACCATTTTCGGCACACCTCTTTATGGTCCTAAAATACCTCAAGATTTCCACTTTCAGACAAATTGGATAAAAACTACGGTTTCTATAAGCCCAAGACCCCAAATCGGGAGATCGTTTTAAATGGGGACAATACCAAAACATGGTATTTGTGGCCCTACAATTACCTCTAGATTTCCAATTTCAGGTAAATTGAATAAAAACACCGGTTTCTATAAGCCCGAGAAGTAAAATCGGGAGATCGGTCTATATGGGGACCATACCAAAACATGGACCGATACTCACAATTTTTGGCACACGTATTTGTGGTCCTACAATACCTCTAGATTTTCAATTTCAGGTAAATTGAATAAAAACTGCGGTTTCTATAAGCCCAAAAAGTAAAATCGGGAGATCGGTTTATATGGGGGCTATACCAAAACATGGACCAATACTCAGCATTTTCGGCACACCTCTTGATGATCATAAAATACCTCTAGATTTCAAATTTCAGGCAAATTGGATAAAAACTTCGATTTCTGTAAGCCCAAGACCCCAAATCGGGAGGTCGGTTTATATGGGGACTATATCAAAACCTGGACCGATATAGCCCATCTTCGAACTTGACCTGCCTGCAGACAAAATACGAGTTTGTGCAAAATTTCAGCACGATTGCTTCATTATTGAAGACTGTAGCGTGATTACAACAGACAGACAGACGGACAGACCAACATCGTTATATCGTCTTAGAATTTCATCCTGATCAAGAATATATATACTTTATATAGTCGGAAATCGATATTTCGATGTGTTACAAACGGAATGACAAACTTATTATACCCCCGTCACCATTCTATGGTAGTGGGTATAACAACGATCTGTTCAAAGATTTGGCGATTTTTCGAAGAGATTTTCCCTCGGTCTCTTCTCCTCTGGAGAACAATAACTTATTTGGTCCGTCTAATAATTAATTTAATTTAATGAAATGAACACTTTATTACCACTGCTAAAACAATAACAAATCTTTTACAAAAGTTAAACGCATTAGAACAACAAAATAACGGCATTTTTGCGTATCTTGTTTAGTGAATCAGTGCTTCCAACAAAGAATTTTAGACACATGACAGAAATATATTAGAATTGGTACACAAAAGTAAAAATGTCGAAGTGTACTTATTATTTTGGCCATATGTGTAAGAATTAGATTGTCTCGATTTTGTTCAACATGAACCCACCAGAAAGGAAAATTTTTAGAAAATTTCTACTAAACTTTATAACAAAAACCGAACTAAGTAAATATTTTTATGTCAGTTAAAAAATGTGTGTTGGACACATGTGTCATAATGACAGATATGCAACAAAGTTTTCATCACCAAACTATGGGTTAGGATCGCTGCTTCCAGCACAGCAACCACAATCAACCATATTACATAGATGTTTCACCATAAGTACACTGTTTTTGTTTTAGGTGTTGGTGTGATTCTCTATGTTTTACTATCATCTGCCGGAAAACACAAGCTTTTTTTCCTTCACACTACGTTTTGTTTACATTTTTGACACTTCGTCAACAGTTTGAACCAATGATTATGATTTGGTTTGATGAATGAACATCAACTGAGCCTTTGGATTTTCATTGTTTTTGGTGACATTTCTCAGTGTTTCAAAGCTTCTCTAAGTGGTTCCACAGCAATGTGAAACGCCTTTCGGACTCGGCTATAAGTAAAAATATATCAGTAAAAATATATCGACGAAATTAGGGCGAATTTTCAAAACAACTCATGGCAGAGTGGCATTTTTGTGTGGGAGACTGGCTCATATTTATATGGTTTGGCATCGGATTTGTTCACTCAATTGCTTATAACTTTGTCAGTTTTCGGTCGAATTTCTTCTAGTTGGTCTTATTTCTTATGTTAAAGTATCATCTTTACAAACATGAAGAGAATCCAGACGTTTTTTCAATGATTTATACTTTTCCGGTGGCACAAAATTCGCCCTAATTTCGTCGATATATTTTTAACCACTTAACTTATCAAAGATCCATTTATACACGTTTATTCATCATCTCAATACCTTGCATTCAAGTATCAACAATATAATTGTACATTTCTAGCCCGAAGATATTATTTGTTTAGTGAAAAAAGGCCGAAAAACTAAAAATAACGGAATATCTCAAAAACTGTTCCATAAAACAATTTTTAACCTTCATTTTCGAATTTAGCAGAATTTCATTAGCGAATTTACATAAGAAAAGTCACCGCTCATCACATGTACATTAAAAACAAAATTATTTTGTAAACTAGTGTAATTAATTGAAACAATAAACATATTAATTCAATCCGTTTCCAAATTCAATTAAGTGTTGAGTGGAATAAGTGTCAGTTATAATTTTTTGTGTGTAGCTGTTATTGTCACCAACAGACAAACATAGAGTCATGTGCTTATATTTATAGATAACAGTTTTGGGCGCCCACAAGCCGATGTAAAGAAACTTTATTTAAAAGAAACATACCATTTAGCCGGTCATTTTCTTATAAACGATTTACCAAATACAACTTTTGGAAACATAAATAATTTAATTTAATACTTATTTCAAACAAAATTCCAAAGCTTTCAAATGTTTGACACGACATATAAATGTGTCTTCTTTAAGACATAAAGGCAGAAAAGAACTGTGCTTGACATAAACAAAGTGGATTGTGATTTTGGATTAAAAAATATTTTTTTTATGTAAAAGTAAAAATTTTGTAAAAACCAATTTTTTGGTGATAAAGGTTTGAACTTTTCGAAGAAATTCAAACAAGTCTAACAAAACAACAGCGTTTGCGATTACCCGTTTTTCCTTTGCGTGTATGCGTTACTTGTGTACTGATGGCTATAGTGATTTTTTGGGTATTAATGGGTATAAGAAGTACATGATCCAGTGGATAGTGCGTTGGGTTACAAAGTGAATGGCTCTGGTATTTGTCGACATCATCACCCGACCACCGCTTTTCTCTCGCCCTAACATTTCATATAGACAAATTGATGTCTTTGTTCTAGGAATAAGTTACCTTCTCTGCTCATGGTATATTTTAAAAATTTAAAAATCCACAAAATTATTCTTCCTCGGAAATGAAATTGACGACCAACGAAGGTTTATTTTATTGGTAAGGTTTCCGAAAGATAAAGTTGTTGAAAGAAACAATTAAAAGTTTCGTTTTCCAGAAAAGAAAATTTTTGTCTTTGGGAATTTCACCACAAAAAAAAAATATTGAATTTATAAAACATGAGCAACACTGGTTTAACCCTTTCACTACCGAAATAAACTTAATGTTAAAAACTTTAATAATTCGTCGTTTTTTTTAATTGCACTAACAGAATGTAGAAATATGTTGTAATTTTACACTGGCAGAAAAAGTTTCGTTATATTAATGAAATGTGTCATTAAAATTGAGCCAATGAAACAAATTCATTGATATAACGACATTTTTCGTTATAATAACGAATTTTCTGTTAGTCAACTAAACGTTTAGTACTATGAACGAACATTTTCATTATCTTAATGAAAATGTTTCGTTGTATCAATGAAAAATTTTCGTTGGCTCAATTTTAATGAAATTTTCTTTGTGTGCACCTTAATTACTTCATTGTTACCAAATGGCATATCGCGCTATTGTAATATCTATCGAAGTGTGAGAAACAATTTAAAAAAGATTCCGAAATAATATCAGGTATAGTAGTAAAATGGTCTCAAAATGTCGTATTTTTCGTATATTGTTAAAGAAGTTTAAAAAAATGCATTTTAGTGCTCACCAGTAAAGAAAATATTTAGAGATTATTTAGATGGAAGCCTCTACTTTAGAATACCATCGATAAATAAGATAAATCAAAGTGTGTAAATAGAGTTTGGTATACTTTTCGAATATCCTCCTAAGTGGTCTTCCATAGTAAAAGGGTTAAACGGCTGATGCACGTTTCGTGTTTTGTTTGGTATATAATTTAATCATGAATCGTATTACAAACGAACAACTATGATTCAATGAATGGTTGGCAAGTCCGCCGTGCATACAAAATCATGGTCATGGATTCAATCCCAGATTCGACTGAACACCAACAAGATGTTCAGCGGTGGTTTATCCCCTCTCAGTAATACGTACGACATTTCTGAGTGAATTCAAAAAATAATCAACAAAAAAAAAGAAACACATTTCAAAAATATGCTGACAAATTTTTACATACATTTTTAATCCATACGCGGCCAAAATCGTATTAAAATACAAATAGACGCTGCTACAATAAGATGCCGGGTCGACAGTAATGCTCAGCCAGCATCCGAAATGACATAAAGACAGGATGAAAGGATAGACGGACGGACATAAGTTGCTGCATTCACCAACGAGATAAAGACAAGACGACATCACATAAAGTTGGTTGTTCTTCTGATGCGTCTGACATAAACAAATTTATAAATGAAGATATTAAAAGTATAGATAAGCCTTTAGCTGCTTGGGCTTAATGCTTCAGCATTGTTGCCAGCTGCTGCCATGACTCTGAAGTTGTCGCCTTCTTTTGAGTTATGCTATCAGACATGAGCGGCAGTTTTTGGGTAGGGTAGAGGTCAGACTAGGCATGAATGAGAGTACAAAATGAAAATGACATAATTATGGGCGACAACATAATTAAGAATGACAAGGAAAAGTATGAATTATCACTGAGATGTCACTCCGAGGAGTAACGGCGACAAAAGATGACTACTTAAAGTTTTAACACAAAAATTTATTGCAAATCACAGTGGGTGAATAAAAGTTAAAAATCTTGTTTCAAAACAAAAAAAAAAAATACTGAAATGGGTGTATACACACAGAAAAAAGTAAACTGTTTACCTCGCGTGAAAATTGAAAAAAAAAATGGTACATAACATTTTGAGATTTCCAAAAAAGAGTTTTTTAAAAAAAATTGAATATCTTGATGTAATCTTTTAACTGCAATTCACGAAATTATGGGGGGTAATAGATAGCAGAAAAAGTTAAGTTAGAAAAAGTTAACTTAAGAAAAAATTGTTGGCGCCAAATCATTACCATTTTAATCACAGAGTAGTTCATTCTTAGAATTTTTGGGAATGATACGAAAATTGTTTTCTGATTTAGTTCATATTGAACTTATGTCATTGAACGGGTCATTGTACTTTATACCCACGTTTAGTTCATAAAATGTTTGAGACATACTTAAAAAAGGATAATTTCATTGGGCTGTGGAAAAAAAAAATAAAATTTAGCTACAAACAAAAAATTTGCACAAATACGTTAAAAGTAACCTTATTTTAACTACGTACAATATTTACAAATTGTTGCTTGGTTGATAGGTGGCATATATTTACATTACATACCGAATTTCAACCGGATCGGATGAAATTTGCTCTTTCAAGACACTCTCGAGGTCGAGGACCGTTTTATATGGGGACTTTATATAATTGTAGACCGATATGGACAAATTTTTGCATGGTTGTTAAAAGGCAAACACTATCGTCACGCCACTGGAGCCATACACAAGCATACACAAGGTCGTGGGTTCGATTCCTGCTTGGACCGAACACCAAAAAGTTTTTCAGAGGTGGATTATCCCACCTCTGTAATGCTGGTGACATTTCTGAGGGTTTCAAAGCTTCTCTAAGTCCGTTTGGACTCGGCTATAAAAAGGAGGTCCCTTGTCATTGTGCTTAACGTGGAATCTGGCAGCACTCAGTGAAAACGTCTGTTGACACATCAAACAAAAATGTATCGACTGAAAAATCTATTGTCGAGTTTCCAACGACTATTTCTGATAAATCAAATATTCCCGTATCATCTGTAAACAATGCTCCTGTTTCTGAATTTTCTAATATTCAACAATTACACCATAATAATATTGAAATTAATCTTTTCGGTCCGTTTTTTTAAAGAATTAAATCTGTCTGCTGCCAGAAGAGCGATTCAGAAATTATAGCAAGCTGAAGTTGGTTGCAATACATATTTGAAGATCGTTATAAACGTGTTCGACTATTTACGTTGCTTTCCATGCATTTTTAAACCCTCCACCATAGGATGGGGGTATAGTAACTTTGTCATTCCGTTTGTAACACATCGAAATATTGCTCTAAGACCCCATAAAGTATATATTCTGGGTCGTAGTGAAACTCTGAGTCAATCTAAACATGTCCGCCCGTCTGTTGAAATCACTCTAACTTCCGAAAGAAACAAGCTATCGACTTGAAACTTGGCACAAGTAGTTGTTATTGATGTAGGTCGGATGGTATTGCAAATGGGCCATATCGGTCCACTTTTACGTATAGCCTCCATATAAACGGACCCCCAAATTTGGCTTGCGAATCCTCTAAGAGAAGCAAATTTCATCCGATCCGGCTGAAATTTGGTACATGGTGTTAGTATATGGTCTCTAACAGTCTTGCTGAAATTGGTCTACATCGGTCCATAATTATATATAACCCTCATATAAACCGATCCCCAGATTTGGCTTGCGGAGCCTCTAAGAGAAGCAAATTTCATCCGATCCGGCTGAAATTTGGTACATGGTGTTAGTATATGGTCTCTAACAACCATGCAAAAATTGGTCCACATCGGTCCACTTTTATATAGCCTCCATATAAACCGATCCCCAGATTTGGCTTGCCTCTAAGAGAAGCAAATGCATTTTTAAATATTTGGGAAATTTTTGATTATTGGAAAGGGTTATATTTTTGATTCACTGGGTGCAACAATTATCAGCCATTGTGCCATTGAAAAAACATCCCGGCATTGAAATCATCATCATCAGTGGCATCATCGCCTTGATTGCCATCGTAATGATAAATTGAAAGATTTTGAGTGAGCGACGACTATTTGCCGTTGGTTTTTGTCACGGCGTGTGGGATTAAATGTGGCAAATTTATGATATGGAAAATTACACCCGTCACCCCTTCATCTTCACCATACTAATACTCGCTATGCTTCATCCTCCAGTTCTTAGCCTGTTGATACGAGCAATCAAATGTATGGCTTTAGTACGAGTGTCGTCTGTTGTTAAGCTCCTTGATAATTTGGACATTTTTTATGGCAAACAAATTTGTTTGCCTTAAACAAAGAGAAATTTATTTATGAGCAAGTGGAAGTTTTTGGCATTTCCTTTTACTTTGGAAAAGGATGATGGAACGTACCACACTCACATCTCCACTTGCCTGGTGCTAAATTCCAGCAAAGCAAACAGAAATATGACAAATGATTGTTGTGTGTGACAAAGTCTTGGGACTATGGATTATCAACTCCGGCCACATCTTCACTATTACTGACAGTCATCGCAGGGAGTAGAGACTTTTGATGTCTTGTTTGGTGATTAGATATTCGGAAAGGGTTAAGGAATTTAACTGCAAAGATGTAAATGATTAATGATTGTTTTTGGATTTCGATATAAAAATTAATAAATTACAGAAATCCCAATAAGCAGTCCAACATTCTGCTATGATAAAGCGTAGCGAATGTTCTCTTCGATTGCCTAACAAGCAGGTTTTGTAATGATAACTTGAACAGTACCGCCCAGCAAAAACTTTAATATAATATTGGAGATAACTTGGTTCAAAATTGGCAAGCAAATGGATGTGTTAAGAGTTAGTACTAATGAAAATATGATGTATGGTAACCGAAATCGCCGGTGATGGACTGAATAGTCATCATGAACTGAATAGTCCAAGTGAGCCTGACAATAAATCGAACTGTCACTTTAACATAACCTTTTAACCTAACCTTCTCTTTCAAAAGGGTTTTATTTAGGAGTTATGAGTCGAAGCGGGTATATGTTAAATCTGGTGTTCCGCAGGGAAGTCATCTCGGTCTCATTCTTTTTGCTTTGTATTTGAATGATCTGCTATCTCTTATTTGATCTTCAGAGATACTAATATATGCTGACGATGTGAAACTTTTTGCATCTATTTCTTCAGGTGTAGATTTTGCTAGGTTACAAGACGACTTTGATAGGCTAATTAATTGGTGCGTTGTGAATAATATGACACTTAATAGGAGGAAATGTAAGAGTATGACTTTTTCGAGAAGGTATGCTTTATCTACTGATTATCGTATCGATGACTATTTTCTGGAGAAGGTATCTTCTTTTAAGGATTTGGGGATATGGCTGGACACAAAATTGAATTTTAACTGTCAAATTGATACTTGTGTTGGGAAGGCTATGTCTGTTTTAGGTTTTATAAAGCGTTGGTCGAAGGAATTCGATGACCCTTACCTAGGTAAGCGATTATATACGTCTCTTGTTCGTCAGATTCTTGAATACGGTTCCATTGTTTGGTCTCCTTTTTTACAATTGTCATATTGATAGGATCGAGTCAGTGCAAAGGCTTTTTCTGTTAACGGATTTGTCCCCGTACGTGAATAGATTAAAGCTGATAGATTTGCTGACCCTTGAGAGAAGACGGCGCATGCTGGAAATTTTATTTATGGTGATGTTGGTTATTGGTATGATTGACTCAGATTTCTAGATTGGACACTTGAACTTCTTTGTACCAAGTCGACAAATGAGCAATTTTTTGCCCTTGAGGCTACAATTATTCAGGTACAACTACGCGGCCACTAGCCCATTGGATCGTCTTATGATTGAGTTTAACCACTCTTTTAATTTATTTTCCCTTACTGATACAATAACTTGTATAAAACGCGCTATCCTTATGGATTAGTTTTATGCTCTAATGGTTGTCAACTGTAACTATATCGTACTTCGTTTTTATGCTTCCTCCTATTCTATTTTCTATTCCATTATACTGATGTGTTCCTGATTCATCCTGGTTCCTGACTTGTAATTGCCTAAATTACTCCTTTTCATTATAAAGGGTGATTTGTTAAGAGCTTGATAACTTTTTTTAAAAAAAAAACGCATAAAATTTGCAAAATCTCATCGGTTCTTTATTTGAAACGTTAGATTGGTCCATGACATTTACTTTTTGAAGATAATTTCATTTAAATGTTGACCGCGGCTGCGTCTTAGGTGGTCCATTCGGAAAGTCCAATTTTGGGCAACTTTTTCGAGCATTTCGGCCGGAATAGCCCGAATTTCTTCGGAAATGTTGTCTTCCAAAGCTGGAATAGTTGCTGGCTTATTTCTGTAGACTTTAGACTTGACGTAGCCCCACAAAAAATAGTCTAAAGGCGTCAAATCGCATGATCTTGGTGGCCAACTTACCGGTCCATTTCTTGAGATGAATTGTTCTCCGAAGTTTTCCCTCAAAATGGCCATAGAATCGCGAGCTGTGTGGCATGTAGCGCCATCTTGTTGAAACCACATGTCAACCAAGTTCAGTTCTTCCATTTTTGGCAACAAAAAGTTTGTTAGCATCGAACGATAGCGATCGCCATTCACCGTAACGTTGCGTCCAACAGCATCTTTGAAAAAATACGGTCCAATGATTCCACCAGCGTACAAACCACACCAAACAGTGCATTTTTCGGGATGCATGGGCAGTTCTTGAACGGCTTCTGGTTGCTCTTCACTCCAAATGCGGCAATTTTGCTTATTTACGTAGCCATTCAACCAGAAATGAGCCTCATCGCTGAACAAAATTTGTCGATAAAAAAGCGGATTTTCTGCCAACTTTTCTAGGGCCCATTCACTGAAAATTCGACGTTGTGGCAGATCGTAAGTCTATTCATGATGAAATGTCAAAGCATACTGAGCATCTTTCTCTTTGACACCATGTCTGAAATCCCACGTGATCTGTCAAATACTAATGCATGAAAATCCTAACCTCAAAAGAATCACCCTTTACCTATTATGCTCCTGTCCTTTAACTATACATTTCCTGTGTCTGTTCCTGCTATCATCGTGTTCCTGATTCATCCTAGTTCCAGATTCTTCTAATTCATGACTCATAATAGCTTACTTTCCTCTCTTTCATCATACCCGTTATATTCCTGCCCTTTAACCATAATTATCGTATTCCTGCTATTCAAACTTTCCTGCCTCGTCTAAATACAACATTCATTCTGTTCCTGGTATCTGGGTATCCTGCGAAGAAATTACTCCAGTATTATCCTACTATCCCGATTCTTGTTATCAAATTGTTCCTGCCATATCTTACTGTTCCTTTTTTATCTAATTTTTAGTTCCAGTCCTGTCAATATATCTTTTCTCTCTTTTTAATGTACACACAAAGAAAATTTCATTAAAAGTCAGCCAACGAAAAATGTTCATTGATATAACGAAACATGTTCATTAATACAATGAAAATATTCGTTAATAGTACGAAACGTTACGTTGATTGAAAGAAAATTCGTTATAATAACGAAAAATTTCGTAGTATTAACGAATTTGTTTCATTGGCTGGCTTTTAACGACACATTTCGTTAATATAACGAAACTTTTTCTATTAGTGTATTGTAAAAATGCATTATACTTTTTTATTTTACTGTAACCAGCTGTTAATTATGCTGTGTAAATAAATAAACTTGGACTCGACTACAAGTAGAAATTATGCTATGTATCAAGAAAAACGTCCTTAAATAAAGTGTTAACAAAAAATAAATAAAAAAACAGTATGGTCCAGGGTTTGCTTTTCCGCCTACAAAAACAATAACATTTGAGAAATTCAGCAAAGAACTAGTTTTTGGGTGTACTTCCCAAGTACACCACTCAGCTATTGGTTTACCAGACTTTCTATGCCATGCTCTGCGCATTTTAAATTTATACAAAATGTTCGAATAAAAAATTGATCTCCAAATACATAACTATTTACGCTGGAATTTATGCAACACATTTTTTCTACGTGCTTATGAAACATGAGTTTTCATTTACCGTGTAATTGTTGAGTTCACTAAATCGCATGCTAATTTTAATCAAGGGATATTTCAGTATTTTGGTTGCAAATTGTTTTGTCACATTTTCTCTTCATAAGCTTTAGGGTAATTGTAGTTGACTTTATTTTTTATACCCTTCACCACTACTGTGGTACAGGGTATAATAAGTTTGTGCATTTGTATGTAACGCCAAGAAATAGTGGTCATAGACCCATCTTTTAGTATACCGATCGGTTAAATTCTGAATCGATTTAGCGATGTCCGTCTGTCTGTGTGTCTGTCTGTCCGTCCGTCCGTCCGTCTGTCTGTATATGTAATTTTGTGCACAAAGTACAGCTCGCAATTTAAGTCCGATCGTCCTCAAATTTGGCATAGGGCCGTTTCTTGCGACAGAGACAATCGCTATTGGTTTTGGAAAAAATCGGTTCAGATTTAGATATAGCTGCCATATATATTTATCACCGATCTGGTCATAATTGGCGTGTTTATCAACCGATGTTCTTCAAATTCAGTAGATCCGAATATTTTATAAGTCTCGAAAAACTTGCAAAATATCATCCAAATCGGTCCAGATTTAGATATAGCTCCCATATATATCTTTCGTCCGATTTAGACTCATATGACCACAGAGGTCAAAGTTTACTACCGATTTACGTGAAATTTTGCATAAAGAGTAGAATTGACATTCTGCCAATGCTTGGCAAATTTTATTGAAATCGGTTCAGATTTAGATATAGCTCCCATATATATCTTTCGTCCGATTTGCACTTATATGGCCTCAAAAGCCACAGTTTTGCCGTGATTTAGTTCAAATTTTGCACAAGGGGTACGTTTAATAGTATCGTTAAGTGTGTCAAATTTTGTTAAAATCGGTTCAGATTTAGATATAGCTCACATATATATCTTTCATCCGATTTGGACTTATATGGTCTCAAAAGCCAGAGTTACGGTACTTTTAACGATACTAATGCATGTGCCAAATATGGTCAAAATCGATTCAGATTTAGATATAGCTCTTATATATATATTTCGTCCGATTTTAACTTATATGGCCTCAAAATCCAGGGTTTTGCCGTGATTTGCTTCAAATTTCGCACAAGGAGTACGTTTAGTAGTATAGGTAATTGTGGCAAATTTGGTTGAAATCGGTTCAGATTTAGATATGGCTCCCATATATATCTCCCGTCTGATTTGCACTCATGTGACCAGGGGGGCCAAAGTTATACTCCCATTTACGTGAAATTTCTCATAGATAGCAGAATTATTATTCTAACTATGCATGTCAAATTTAGTCAAAATTGGTTCTGATTGTACATAACTCCCATATATACGTACACCAGAGTTGGGGAAATATGGTAGACTGTTTCATATTTTGGACCCATTTTCAATGGGATTTTCCTCCAATTGAATGGATAGTTCCCTCAGAGAATACAAATATGGCCAAAATTCTCACACTTTACACAAAATTCTGTGATAATTTCCCCATATCTTAGCCATATCCTATACACAGAACGGATGAGTTTTAAATAAGGCTCAAAGTCGCCCGACTAGACCAAATAATATATCACAACCCACACTTGACCACATATCTTGGCGAGATCTAATCAATATCCTTGTAAAATCGCCGCTGGTGAGTAGCAAAAATTGTAAACATTACTCTAATTGTCCTATATCTCGAATACATACACTGGTAGAAAAATGTTTCGTATTATTAACGAACGGGCTTCGTTGATTATTTTTCGTTAATATTACGAAATTTTTCGTTATAAGAACGAAAGTGATCGTTAATACAAAGAAATCAATCGTTAAAAGACAATTTTGTGTTTTGGTTTTTCGTTATATTAATGAAACACGTTTCGTTAATATTACGAATATTAACTTTGTAATTTTTTCAAGAATTAGAATAAAAAAATTTTCCAAGATGAAATTATTATAATCATTTGCACATAGAGAGTAACTTTTGGAAACTTTTAAACTAAACAGTCGTTTTATATACTCTGAAACTGGAATTGAAAATTTCATTTATAAAACGAAATCGATCGTTAATATAATGATATGGCTCGTTAAAAAATAAATTTTAAATTGTTATATTTCGTCATATTAATGAAATATGTTCATTAATAATACGAATGGGAGTTTGAGTATTTCTGCCTCTCCTTACTCTCTCTCTCTCTCTCTCTAAAACATCTCTTCATACTCTCTCTAGCGTGTATGTAATTGGTACATACACATCTTAGTATGGCAATAAGCACATGTGTGCGTCTTGAAAAACAAACGGTAAAAAGTTCAACAGAAAACTTGTCTGATGGGCAAACATTAACAACATTTACGTTCTTTTCGCTGAAGAGTGCACACGCTCATTACAGTTTCGTTGTGAATAATGAACATAGATGGGTGAGGTGAGTTAAATTGGTGTTTTTTGTATATTCGCAAGAAATATAGTGTACATTTTTAATCTTTAGTGAAAATGCCCCGGGGAAGTGAACTTTCAGATGAGGAAGGCGGAACAATTACGGTGATGAACCTTGGTTGCACAAAAATTGGATAAATGGACACGGTGATACGATTATCATTTTTTGATCTTAGAAATAAGAGGCTTTTTTTTCTTAAGTGAATGTCACAATATATGTTTATTATATTACTTAATTTATCATTATATATTATTTCTTACTGTATATAAACCATATTTCAAAGATCTTAACAAAAAATAATACACTACCAATTACTACACTCAAATGCGCTAATTGGTTCGGTTTCATTAATATAACGTTTGTGTTCATTTATACAACGTTCGCCTTTCATTCATACAATGAATAATTTTCATTCATACAACGTATAAGCTGCACCCATACAACGAATAAATTTCATTCATACAACGAATAATATTCGCTAATACAACGAAAAGGGTACGTAATAGCAACGTAATTATTCGTTAATACTACGAAATGTATTCCACAAAGTGTTTCGTAAATATAACATAAATTACGTTGTTATAACGAAATGCTACGTTGGCTGACTTTTAATGAAGAATTTCGTTAATACAACGTAGAAATTCATCGTATTAACGAAACTTTTTCTACCAGTGTATGTATCGCCTGAAAAATCATAAATCTCTTTTGTACAATTGCATTAAAATTTCTCTCGCTTCATATTTCCCATATTTTTTACTAACATTGTGTTTCATCCAAGGGCGTTAGCCGATTTAAATTTTAATTCTAGAGTTTTTGTAGAAGTACAAAAAATTGTTTCCATTAAAAGTATTTGTATCTGGAAATGCAAACTTTTATATAGCTCCCAGCAAATTTTAAGTAGTTGAGATAGTAACACAAATGTTTGTCTACATAGTGGTGAAGGGTATAATATAGTCGGCTCCGCCCGACTTTAGACTTTACTTACTTGTTTATTTCAGCATATTGTATTTTTATAAGCCGCAGATGTTTTAGGTTTATTCATACAACATCAGCTAACCTCTAATATTGGAAAACAGACCATATCGTACAAAAACTAAATTAAAATATAAAAACCAAACGATTATTGTCTGCTTTCGGAAACTTATCCACTCTCAAAGCTCTTAAGGATAGCAATGACAATGCCACATAAAAGGTTCAGTTACTCCTTTATTGTCACTATGGAATCCTTAACCACCGAACGTGTAGGAATTTCCTCGTATTATAGTGTGCGTTTATATGTTAGCATATGAAAAAAAATTTAAATATTTTCTTGTAACAGATTTGTCGTTCTGTGGTTTGCTTCTATGTCCACACTCAACTACATGTGGACTTACTTAAACAATGTAAAAAGGATATGTGACAATGGGTGGGCATTTTGTGGCACAGTATTTCAAATATTTTTATTATAAAACTTGAAATTATTAGAATTTTCTGATTTAGTGTATTTATGCAGAATTTAAAGTCATATAACGACCAACGGAGGCCAAAGTTTCATTCCGATTTACTTGAATTTTCGCACTGAGAGTAGAATTAACATTTTATAAATATATTTTTTAATGGGATTTTACCCCAATTGACTTCATATTTTACACAAACAATATATTTAGCAGTATATTTAAGAGCGTCGAAATTAATCCAAATCGGTACGTTCTTGTCGTTTATGCAAATATGGCCAAAATACCCACAAAAATTCTGCAATGGTTTCCCACAAAAAAAAAAAATAATTCATTTATTCATACAAAATTTCCAATGAAGGAATTCATAAATTTCATAAATTAAAAAATACCACAAAAAAAACGCTTGAAAACGTTTTTCGAAATCGTTTTTCTTTTGTTAGAGTTGTATGAATATCATCGAAAATTTTAATCTTTTATCAATAAAAAAATTCGTTTGTTACAAACTTTTTATTTTTTCAATACAAAAAATATGTTTGAACCATTAACACAGTCAATTTCGTTTATATGAAGCACTGTTCTTTTCTTACTTTAAGTCTTTAATAAGACACATAGTAAAAATTTAATATATTAGTATGTAATGTTGAACATCTTTTCGGAATCTTCCGAACTTATCCGCTCAAGTTTCAAATTTGTATGTAACATATTATGCGATAGTATTTAGACTTACGTGTAACTCTTACATACCAATTTGTTGTACACGGACGAAAAAGACTGTTTTTCATATGTTTGGGTGTAAAAATTATATGTTTGGAACTCAAATTTTTTAACAAAATATTTTTAAGTGCTAGCATATAATGTTCATAAATTAGCATAACATGTTTGGGGCATATATATATATTAATATGTTAGAACATATTATGTTTGGAAAATAAAATGTTTGTAAATATAATATGCTTAGATGCAAACATATATTAATTTAGAAATAGCCTATAAACATATATGTGTTTAGAAAAAGAGACCTGAAGAGTATGCTGCAAGTACAATAATGGAAGTAACCAATTGGCGCCTCAAAAATATATCCACATAAAGAAGTTTCATTAAATTTTTGAACAATACAAATAATATTTTGTTTGGATCAATCCTGAAAATATATATGCTTGAAGCAAAATGTGTTTGGGGTATATGTTACAGAAGCGATTTTTTTTTTTTTTTTTTGAGGGTGTACCAACCTATTTTTTTTTTTGCCAACCGAATTATTCGGTCCCATCTACTATCAGAATATAACCGACAAAATTCGTTAAAGCAACCAAATGTTGTCTGGCCCAATTGCACATAAAATTTTGTGGATGACTAAAATTTGTGCGCATTAGCAGTCTAATTGGCAATCACAGCCAATAAGGTTTCATTCGTTTGTTAAAACAACTAACAGTTTTTTTCGGATAACCAATGCTTCTTAAATTAATGGTACAATCCGTTTATTACATTCTAATATTGTTTGTATTGATTGTTGGAACATGTTCAGGCATAAAACAAGAGAAAAACTAACAATTAGTCCACACAATGAAACATTGTGCCTCCGCACTATGTCGAAAGACGCATCCCCTTAGCGGATTATAAAAAAATCTATATAACGATTTGTTCTACACTAAATGTTCGTTATGATGGGAGAATTACAAGGGTTGTAACGACACCAAGCAAATATGGCCCCATTTAAACTTAGACCGCACACTACACCCTAAAAAATATCGCTTCTCTAACATATGTTCCAAACATATTTTGCAGGAAGCACATATATTATTGGATATTGCCGAAACATTACTATGTTTGTTTTATGTGAACATATTATATGTTTGAAAGTATTTTGAGCCCAAAAATATGATATGCTTGGAAGAATTTTTCCCAAAGACGATTGTGCTCATCGCCTAACATACTCGTAATTTTCACTTCCACGAAATATTTTAGTTCTTGGCACCTTTTTCTGTAATACAAATAATGTTGAAGAAATTATTCACTTTTATAATTTTTTTTAAATTTTACCTTTTACCATACAGTTTGTAAGCCAACACACTATCCACTGGGCTACGTAGCTGTTATAGTCACCAGTAGATAATTATCGTTATAAGTTACATTTATATAGCATAGTTTGCAGCGCGCACGAGCCACTGCAAACAACACATTATTCAACTGAAACATATATTTGTTGGTCACGTGGAGCAGTGGTTAGCAAATCCCTGCTCCGACCGAACACCAATTTTTTTATTTTTATTTTCGTATTTATATTTATATGTTATTAAATTAAATTGTTACAATGAAAGTGCGAAATGTGTGTTATTAAAGATTTACAGTCAGAAAAAAACAGTACTTGATATAAACGAAATGGATTCAGCTTTTGGATTAAATATTATTTTTTTTTATTGCAAAAATAACAATTTTGTAATAAAAAATGGTTTTGGTATAAAAGTTTGACATTTTCGAAGAAATTCAAAAACTCTACCAAAAGAAGAACGTGAAGTCGAGTATAAACATACATAATTTTGCAATATACACATAAATTTATTTAGGCGTGAACTACTTTTTACTAGCATTTAACACCATTTTAAATATGAACTTTAAAATGGAAAGTTCATATTTAAAATGAACTTTTATTAACGAATAATTTCGTACTTAATTTAATTTGTACCTTTAGGGTCGGAATTAAGTTGGCCGGAATTAACATATATGTGTGTTTAGAAAGAGAGATAGAGATAGTGTGAAGAAAACTAAAGATGACGAATGAGGGATTACGAAAGACATCAACACAACACAGTGAGGCTAAAAGTTGAACATGAAAGAATATGTATAACGTAAATATTCTTAATTGCTTGTTGACTTTTACAATTTGTTTATATATAAATATTTGGAGCATGCCAAATTGATGTAACCAATTACCTAAGTTGAAACATATTATATTTGAACAATACAAACAATATTTTGTTTGGACAAATCCTGAAAATATATATTTATGAAGCAGAACGTGTTTGGGAGTATTTGTGTTTGAGAATGTTCGGTCTTGAAATTTATACCCACGTTTAACAAATCTTCAACATTCTTCAAATCCTCTTTAAATTTGGTAACTTTTGTATTTTGAAAATAAACATAAAACACATTCAAAAATAGAAAACGCCTTTCAATACTATATATTAAATACGTTTTTTAATTTAAACATAATATAATTTCTACTTGAAGTCGAGACTAAATTTGGAAAGTTGCGTTTAACACAGTTTTAAACAATTTTGATGCTATTTATATAAAGAAAACAGGAAAAAAACTGACCAGATTATTCACTTCAATCAATTTTAGATATTTTTGTTATTCTAGATATTAGGCTAAACACCTTCTATGCAACATCTTGGGAAAGATAAGAAACAAACAAGTATATACGGCAGTAAGCTCGGCCAGGCCCTCCACCATGGATTGCGTAAAAACTTCATCTAAACACTGCCATCCACAATCGAATTACTTGAGTTGCGGTAACGCTTGGCAGGGTATCTTAAAACCTCCTAACACCATCTTCTAAATTGTAATTAAGTCCATACGTGGTATATATTAAATTAAAAAAGACCGATTAAATACGTATATAATTCAGTTTGACAAAATTTTATATAGAACAAAAATTTTGACCAAATTTTCTATAGAAAAAAAAAAATTGACAAAATTTTCCATAGAAATAAAACTTTAACAAAATTTTCTATAAAAATAAAAATTTGACAAAATTTTCTATAGAAATAGAATTTTGACAAAATTTTCTATAGAAATAACATTTTGGTAGATTATTTTTGGGCTCGAGTGGCAACCATGATCATGAACCGATATGGACCAATTTTTGTGTGATTGGAGATCGGCTGTATATAACTATAGACCAACATGGACCAATTTTAGTATGGTTGTTAGCGGCCATATACTAACAGCACGTTCCAAATTTGAACCGGATCGTATAAATTTTGCTCCTCCAAGAGGCTCCGGAGGTCAAATCTGGAGAACGGTTTATATGGGAGCTATATATAATTATGGACCGATATGGACCTGGCACGGTTGTTAGAGATCATGTACTAACACCATGTTCCAAATTTCAACCGGATTGGATGAAATTTGCTTCTCTTAAAGACTCAGCAAGCCAAATCTGAGGGTCCGTTTATATGGGGGCTATACGTAAAAGTAGACCGATATGGCCCATTTGCAATACCATCGGACCTACATCAATAAGAACTACTTGTGCCAAGTTTCAAATCGATAGCCTGTTTCGTTCGGAAATTATCGTGATTTCAACAGACGGACGGACATGCTTAGATCGACTCAGAATTTCACCACAACCCAGAATATAACATATATACTTTATGGGGTCTTAGAGCAATATTTCGATGTGTTACGATGTGTTATCCTATGGTGGAGGGTATAAAAAGGAAATGGATGAATGAATTTTTAGATACTTTGTGGTTATTTGTATCCAACTATTCTATTTTAAATTTTTCATTTGTATTTTTTTTTTTGCTAGTTTCAAAGCATTGTAAGTTTTATATATGTATCTATATGGAATCACTGGTATTTATCGTAAGGCAATTTCGCTTTATAAAGTTTTTATTGAACTGCCACAAGCTCCTGCATTCAAAATTTCCTCGCCCCGTCGCAATATGTACGATTTCTATTTCAGATTATTGCCATAGTTCGAAGTGTCATTCTCATAAAGAGGTTTTATTGTCCTGTCAACCAATACCACAGCACAAACGAACGGTAAGAATGGACTTTTACCCTTATTGTCAGAGGCATTCCTAAATGGTATGAATAGACTGGAGAAACATGGTGTACCCTGACCACAATGTATGTTTATTGGAGTATGCAAAAATGTTGAAAATGTACTCATGTGGAATGTTTGCTAAATTGAGATTGCAATCATTGTTTTTGAATTGTTAAACAGATTATGGTAATGTTTTACAATGTCTTTATTATGGACGGAAGTAAACAGACATAAAGATAAAGACAAGCAATTCCAAAATCAACACATATGACACCTTGTGGAGAGTGAGTGTATCAAGCTGTAGATTAAGATACATGCTAAGCAACATCTAAAAAAGATCAAGGTATCAGATATATATTAGTATATATATCCCAGTATACAGTATCTATAAATATCTGAGAGTATTTCAATTAATGTATTTATATAAAACTACTTTGATATAGTACGTACATTGAATAAATTCATTCGCCTTGTAAGATATCAATTAAAAATTCATAAAATCATTTGTTATCAACTGCGATAGTAAACGAAGAGAAGGGTTCAATACGCTATATAACATCCAGCAAACAAAATGGAAGTTGCGCCAAAAACATTTTTCCTCACTTTGCTTCAGCACTAAAAAAATTTTAAAGTCTTTGTCCAGGGCTGTAAATTCGAGCAGATTTCATCAGCCCCGACTCCAGGTAACATAAGTAAATCGTATTTTAATAACACTTGTTATGCCATTGTGTACCCTCGACCAAAAAGGGACCGATTTAAATTATCTTATTTATTTATGTGTGTTAATGAGCTCTAAATGTCGTATTTAACGCTAATTGCATACTGACAACCTTAGCTTTTTAGAGATCTAAAAGAACTCTATATTCCAAATTTAAACCAATTGGTTCCCATTGTCTATAAATAAATTTAGGGCATGAATCTACATAGATGCTCCGTCATAATATGAAAATTTACCAACAACATTCAGCATATATATTTATATATAACAAAATTGTTAACCAATAATGCGGCTTCAAGGAGATTTTTAAAAAGTAAAATCCTTGTATCAGGCTATATTGGTGTGATATAATAAAACAAATAAGTAAAGTATTGAGTCGGCCGGGGCCGATAAATACAGCGACGTCTAACCGAACGCGTGCAAGTTCAAATTAAAATTTATGACATACATATATGTGAAAAATAGAGATAATTTATTATTATACACAATCTTAATATTATCAAGTACGTTTGGCACGAAATTGTAGGAAAATTTACCAAAGGGCGTTCCAATGTCCAGGAGCTCAAGTCATCTATTTTGGAAGCATGGATCAATATGGATCCTCAAATTTGCAAAAATCTTGTGTCTTCACTACCAAAGAGGCTAGAAGCTGTATTATCTGCTAAAGGATATGCATCAAAATATTAATAATAACATGCTTTTTGAATAATCCGTTTAGATGTGTGGAATGAATTTATGTTTTGTTATATTTTTTAAATTTATATATTAAGAGTGGCGTTTTGTGCCTTTTTGCTTTATAATAGAAAAATACAAAAACAATCCTTTATTTTAGTGTATCATTTTACCCATATATCTATATTTTTCACAGAGATTTGATAAAAATTTAACCTAACGTTGGTAGCGTCCGCTTAGACGTGTGCGTCACTGTACTTTGCACCATTGTCTTCGATACAATCTCAAATCCTTCAATCCTTGGGTTCTATATATAAAGGGTTATGTCCCTATATACATACATGTATTTAAATCTGAACCGAAGTAGACAAAATTTTAGGACTTCTACAAAAACCCTAAACTGTACATTTAAAGAAGCTAATGCCCAGGTGTGGAACACAATATGGGAAATACTTCAATCTAAAGGCATTTTTATGCAATTTCGCAAAATTGAATTTACTGTACGTAACGGATATAAGGACATCTCATGTAAGAAAATGTAGCAAAAACATCATGTCTTTTTGCTGTAGTTCGATGCGAAAAATGTTTCATATAAGAAATAAGTGTATAATAAAACAAGTATATACGGCCGTAAGTTCGGCCAGGCCGAAGCTTATGTACCCTCCATCATGGATTGCGTAGAAACTTCTTCTAAACACTGCTATCCACAATCGAATTACTTAAGTTGCGGTAACGCTTGCCGATTAACACCATCTTCTAAAATGTATGTAAGTCCATACGTGGTATATATTAAATCAAAAAAGATCGATCCAATACGTATATAACTCAGTTTGACAAATTAGAAATAAAATTTTGACAAAATTTTCTACAGAAATAAAATTTTAACAAAATTTTCTATAGAAATAAAATTTTCACAAAATTTTCTATAGAAATAAACTTTTGGTAGATTATTTTTGGCTCGAGTGGCAACCATGATTATGAACCGAATAAAATTTGAATAAAATTTTCTATAGAAATACAATTTTGACAATGATGAAAATTTTATTATGAACCGAATAAAATTTTAACAAAATTTTCTCTAGAAATAAAATTTTGACAAAATTTTCTATAGAAATAAAATTTTGGTAGACTATTTTTGGCTCTAGTAGCAACCATGATTATGAACCGATATGGACCAATTTTTGTGTGATTGGACCAATTTTGGTATGGTTGTTAGCGACCATATACTAACACCACGTTCCTAATTTGAACCGGATCGGATGAATTTTGCTCCTCCAAGAGGCTCCGGAGGTAAAATCTGGAGAACGTTTTATATGGGGGCTATATATAATTATGGACCAATTCTGTCACGCTTGTTAAAGATCATATACTAACACCATGTTCCAAATTACAACCGGATTGGATGAAATTTGCTTCTCTTGGAGACTTCGCAAGCCAAATCTGGGGATCGGTTTATATGGGGGATATATATAATTATGAACCGATGTGGACCAATTTTTGCATGGTTGTTTGAGACCATATACCAATATCATGTACCAAATTTCAGGCGGATCGGATGAAATTTGCTCCTCTTTGAGGCTCCGGAACCCAAATCTGGGGATCGGTTTATATGGGCGCTATATATAATTATGGACCGATGTGGACCAATTTTTGCACGGTTGTTAGAAACCATATACCAACACCATGTACCAAATCTCAGACGGATCGGATGCAATTTGCTTCTCTTTGAGGCTTCGCAAGCCAAATCTGGAGATCGGTTTATATGGGGTCTATATATAATTATGGACCGATGTGTACCAATTTTTGCATGGTTGTTAGAGACCATATACCAACATCATGTACCGAATTTCAGGCGCATCGGATGAAATTTGCTTCTCTTTGAGGCTCCGCAAGCCAAATCTGGGGATCGGTTTATATGGGGGATATATATAATTATGGACCGATGTGGACCAATTTTTGCATGATTGTTAGAGACCATATACCAACACCATGTACCAAATTTCAGCCGGATCGGATGAAATATGCTTCTCTTAGAGGCTCTACAAGCCAAATCTGGGGATCGGTTTATATGGGGGCTATATATAATTAAGGACCGATATGGACCAAGTTTTGCATGGTTGTTAGAGACCATATACCAACATCATGTACCAAATTTCAGCCGGATCGGATGATATTTTCTTCTCTTTGAGGCTCCGCAAGCCAAATCTGGGGATCGGTTTATATGGGGGCTATATATAATTATGGACCGATGTGGACCAATTTTGGCATGGTTGTTAGAGACCATATACTAACACCATGTACCAAATTTCAGCCGGATCGGATGAAATTTGCTTCTCTTTTAGGCTCCGCAAGCCAAATCTGGGGATCGGTTTATATGGGGGCTATATATAATTATGGACCGATGTGGACCAATTTTTGCATGGTTGTTAGAGACCATATACCAACACCACGTACCAAATTTCAGCCGGATCGGATGAAATATGCTTCTGTTAGAGGCTCCACAAGCCAAATCTGAGGGTCCCTTTATATGGGGGCTATACGTAAAAGTGGACCGATATGGCCCATTTTCAATACCATCCGACCTACATCGATAACAACTACTTGTGCCAAGTTTCAAGTCGATAGCTTGTTTCGTTCGGATGTTAGCGTGATTTCAACAGACGGACGGACGGACGGACGGACATGCTTAGATCGACTCAGAATTTCACCACGACCCAGAATATATATACTTTATGGGGTCTTAGAGCAATATTTCGATGTGTTACAAACGGAATGACAAAGTTAATATACCCCCATCCTATGATGGAGGGTATAAAAACAGATAAAAGGACAATCTGGCAACCACACAAGACCAAAATCTCATTTAAAAATATGCCTATAAGAAACTTTTTATACCCTTCTACTGTGATACAAGAATATAAAAAGTCCGATATATATCTTTCGACCGATATTTACTTATATTGTCCCAGAAACCAGAGTTTTATCCTGAATTGCTCACATTTTTGTACCAAGAATACAATTGACATTTTCGTCAATTGTAACAAATTTATTTGAAATCGGTTCAGATTTAAATATAGCTCCCATATATATCTTTCGCCCGATTTAGACTCATATGACCACAGAGGCCGAAGTTTTACACCGATTTACGTAAAACTTTGCAAAAGGAAGAGAATTGACATTCTAGAAATGCATGCTAAATATGGTTGAAATCGGTTCTGATTTAGATATAGTTCCCATGAATATCTTTCGTCCGACGTAGACTCATATGACTACAGAAGCCAAAGTTTACTACCGATTTACGGGAAATTTTGCACAAAAATTTTGAACAAAGAGTACAATGGATATTCTATTCAGGTTTAGATATATAATTCGCCCGATTTAGACTCAAATGACCAGAGAGACCAAAGTTTTACTCCAATTTATGTGAGGCTATACACACGGAGTGGAAATAATAATTATAGCTATTCTGCCAAATTTGATTAAAATTGGTTCAAATTTTGATATAGCTCCAATATAGATCTTTCGCCAGAATTTTTCTATATTTCCTTGAAATTTTGCACAAAGAGTACAATGGATGGTCAAGTATGCTAAATTTCATTGAAATCGGTTCAGATTAAGATATAGATCCCACACGCAAAAAAATAATTCTTTCCTCCCAAACGAAATTTTAGACAAACAAAGTTCGTTTCTCATTTGCTTTTCGTTGAAAGGAAGTGTATTTGGAAGAAAAGTATATACTTTTTGTGATAAACGTTTATTCTTTTCCAGGATGTAAAAAAATTTCATAAAGACTACCTCAAAAAAATTTTTTTTTCTAGCTAATTGCATTTTCCCTCACATCTTTCTCACTTCCACGAAGTTTTTTAGTTATTAGCGCCTTTTCCTGTAATACAAGTTTAAACAAAGTTTATTTAACAGAAAAATACATTTAGTTGGGCACCGTGGAGCAGTGGTTGCTACGTCCGACTTGCATGCCAAGGGTCGTGGGTTCGATCCCTGCTTCGACCAAAGTTTTTTTTTTTTTTATACATATATTCCAGATATGGTCGGAAGATTCCGAAAAAATGTTCAACATTACATTCTACTATATTAAATTTTTACTATGAACTGTAAAATGTGTCTTATTAAAGACATAAAGTCAGAAAAGAACAGTGTTTGATATAAACGAAATGGACTGTGTTGTTGGTTCAAAAATAACTTTTTTTTATTGAAAAATTAAAAATTTTGTAACAAACGAATTTTTTTGGTGATAAAAGTGTATACTTTTCGAAGCAATTCAAAAAACTCTAACAAAAGAAAAACGTTTTCGGTACACGTTTTCCAAACGTGTTTTTTCTTTGCGTGCATATATATCTTTCGCTCGATTTAGATTCATATAACAACCGGAGACCAAATTTAGGTTTCGATTTACTTGATGGATGGGGTTATATTAACTTTGATGGGGTTATATTAACTTTGTCATTCCGTTTGTAACACATAGAAATATTGCTCTAAGATATATATTCTGGGTCGTGGTGAAATTCTGAGTCGATCTAAGCATGTCCGTCCGTCCGTCCGTCCGTCTGTTGAAATCACGCTAACTTCCGAACGAAACAAGCTATCGACTTGAAACTTGACACAAGTAGTTGTTATTGATGTAGGTCAGGTGGTATTGCAAATAGGCCATATCGGTCCACTTTTACGTATAGCTCCCATATAAACGGACCCCCAGATTTGGCTTGCGAATCCTCTAAGAGAAGCAAATTTCATCCGATCCGGCTGAAATTTGGTACATGGTGTTAGTCTATGGTCTCTAACACCCACATCGGTCCACAATTATATATAGCCCCCATATAAACCGATCCCCAGATTTGGCTTGCGAAGCCTCTACGAGACGCAAATTTCATCCGATCTGGCTGAAATTTGGTACATGGTGTAAGTATATGGTCGCTAACAACTACGCAAAAATTGGTCCATATCGGTCCATAATTATATAACGCTTCCATATAAACCGATCCCCAGATTTGACCTCCGGAGCCTCTTGGAAGACAAAATTTCATCTGATTCAGTTGAAATTTGGTACGTGGTGTTAATATATGGCTTCAACCACCCATGCAAAAATTGGTCGAAATCGGTCCATAATTATATAGCCCCCATATAAACCGATCCCCAGATTTGACTTCCGGAGCCCCTTAGAAGAGCAAAATTCATCCGATTCGGTTGAAATTTGGTACGTGATATTAGTATATGGTATCCAACAACCATGCAGGAATTGGTTCAATTATATATAGCCCCATATAAACCCATCCCGAGATTTGGTTTTGGAGCCTCTTGGAGGAGCAAATTTCATTGGAGTCAGTTGAAATTTTATACATTGTGCTAGTATATGGCCACCGTGGTGCAATGGTTAGCATGCCCGCCTTGCATACACAAGGTCGTGGGTTCGATTCCTGCTTCGACCGAACACCAAAAAGTTTTTCAGCGGTGGATTATCCCACCTCAGTAATGCTGGTGACATTTCTGAGGGTTTCAAAGCTTCTCTAAGTGGTTTCACTGCAATGTGGAACGCCGTTCGGACTCGGCTTTAAAAAGGAGGTCCCTTGTCATTGAGCTTAACATGGAATCGGGCAGCACTCAGTGATAAGAGAGAAGTTCACCAATGTGGTATCACAATGGACTGAATAGTCTAAGTGAGCCTGATACATCAGGCTGCCACATAACCTAACCTAACCTAACAACCATGTTTAACTAGGTCCATATCGGTCTATAGTTATATATAGCCCTCAGATAAATCGATCCCCAATCACACAAAAATTGGACCATATCAAGTTCATAATTGTATATAGCCCCCATATAAGCGACCCCCATATTTCAATTCTGGCTCTCTACGTACCGCGCAGAAGTCCATATCGATTCGTAATTATTTGTAGACTTCGCTATACATACCTTTTTTGTCTAATATATACCACGTATGGACTAACTCACAATTTAGAAAACGATGTTAAAAAGTGTTAAGATACCACAATCCAAGTAATTCGATTGTGGATGACTGTCTTTCGTAGAAGTTTCTACTCAAACCATAAGGTTCGGCCTGGCCGAACTTACGGCAGTATATACTTGTTTTTTTTTTTTTTAATGTTATTTTAAATCATAGCTAAGCAATTAGCGAACTACTATATTAGCGAAAAGACTATAAGTCTAAACTACTTTAAAAAGTACATATTATTTTCCATTTTAACTTTTTTAATAAAAACATTTTAAATGTATAATCCGATATTTTGTTACTTCTTTCTAAAAGGGATTTTTGTAAAATATATTACAGTGCACTCGCGTTAACGTGAACACCGCATAACGTAAACACGCTCTTTCTTACAGTAACTACTCCATAACGCTGAAAAAAAAATGAAATTTGACGTTAAAAGCACATTCGCAATACCATATATAATTTCAAATACACGTACGGAATGTTTTAGTGATCTAGTTTAGCTTTTTCGTGAATTTTATTATTAATTTAAATTGCTTTATAATTCCATACCCACTGATATTTTTCCGATCTCTTTTTTTAAATTTTTTCATGAGAATAAATTAAGTTTTTAACATTACTAATAACAAAATAAAAGACTATCGCGCTAGAAGGGAGCCACCGTGGTGCAATGGTTAGCATGCCCGCCTTGCATACACAAGGTCGTGGGTTCGATTCCTGCTTCGACCGAACACCAAAAAAGTTTTTCAGCGGTGGATTATCCCACCTCAGTAATCCTGGTGACATTTCTGAGGGTTTCAAAGCTTCTCTAAGTGGTTTCACTGCAATGTGGAACGCCGTTCGGACTCGGCTATAAAAAAAGGAGGTCCCTTGTCATTGAGCTTAACATGGAATCGGGCAGCACTCAGTGATAAGTGAGAAGTTCACCAATGTGGTATCGCAATGGACTGAATAGTCTAAGTGAGCCTGATACATCGGGCTGCCACCTAACCTAACCTAACCATCGCGCTAGAACGTGTAAAACTCACTAATATGGCAATGTTTTGTTCTAAAACTCGCTGAAGTTCGCTAACATGAACTCTCTTGGTTTTAATTAGTTCATGTCACAGCGAGTGCACTGTACTAAGAAAATTTCTGATTTTGTTATATCCGCTATTTATTGGTCCATACACGCAGTGATTAAATATGGTCACTCCAAACATGTTTCAAGAACAAAATGTTATTTTTATACGGAGAACATGGAACAGACCAAATTTGTCATATAATATTAAAATGTTGATCGTATTCTCTGTGCAAAATGTAATTTTTGGAGTGAAACGTTGGACTCCATAGTAATATGAATCTAATTAAACTTTTCAATGAATCGTTTTGTCCTTATAGTTAAGTGTTTCGACTTAAAATTTTGTATACCAACATGAAAGATATTTTCTTTTTACTAAGGTCTACATGACTTTAATACTTCGGAAAAAAACTTTAAAATTAGTGAAATCGTCTTAAAATATGTTGACTTTTTGCATATTGGCTATCGACGATTTTCTCCACGATTTTTTTATGAAGAAAAAACGAATAAATTATAAGTAGCTCACTACAAACAAGTACTCTACAGCCTTAAACAATGGCACTATCATCTTAAACTTTGTCAAAGGTTCGGTTTCTATTTGCAGGCAAGTCAATTTCGATGATGGGCTATATCGGTCCAAGTTTTCGATATAGTCCCCATATAAAGTGACGGCCCGTTTTAGGGTCTTGGACTAATAGAAACTGAAGTTTTATCCAATTTGTCTGAAATTAGAAATCCAGAGGTATTTTAGGACCATAAAGTGTGTGCTGAAAATTGTGATTATCGGTTAGATGTGCAATTATGATTTATCGGTACACTCCAAAAAAAGTGAACCCCATATTTCACTAAAGCCATTTTAACTTTATTTAAGTTCATGGAATTATTATTTTTGGAGAAAGTTTCTTTTACTCTAATAATTTTTTGCGTACCTTAGTTAAATGAACTGAAAAACGGGAAAAAATTATACACAAATTAAGCGTAAAGACATAAGCGTAGGAAGGCCTCTGGGGAGGGGGCTTAGACCCCCCCAGAAAAATTTTAGCCCCCCCCCAGAATTTGAAAACCTATTTACGATTTTACATTTTTATAAAAATTAAACTAGTATATACTCGTACAACGCACAACTTTCACTAAAGACTTTCATGCACAATCGAATTACTTTGGTTGTGGTAGAAGTCTGATATTTATGAAATAAAGCTGTGGTTGAACTTATGATTTAGTCGAATAAAAAATAGTAATTGATATTAAAACTATTTTTTCATAAATTAATATCTTAATAATGCTGCAAAAAAGCGTCGCCAAAATCTGATCTGAATTCAGTATTTTGAATGTGAATTAAAAAATTTGTGATATTTTCCTAAATAAATAATTTTCATACTTTTTTATGATTTTTAATGCATTCTAACGCTTGTTTGAAACGTTTTTTCAAATATTATCGATTTTTCTATAATGGATTTAGCATTTTTGTGCCAAAATTTGAATAATTTGTACCATTTTATTTATTCTTACTCTTTTTTTAAACTATTTGAAAAAAGAAAACAAAAAATTACGCATTAAAATATAAAAAAATTAAGTAAAAAAACTTCCTGTGTAGTTAAAATAGTTAACTTCTTTGTGAAGTGCTTTTAAAGTTGTGCCTTTAGAACAACTCCCAATTTTTTGGAAAAGTGTGGAACTACCCTACGGGAAATGTATCAACCACAGAACTGGTACGGGACTAGTCCCTGGTGTGTATGGACCAGTCCCAGTTCTGATCAAAACGTATGGAAGGGACCGTCCACTTTAACATGGGTTTTTCATTGACTGAGTAAACTTACATTTTAGGACGCGTCTTGGACTCATCCCAAAGGACACGTCCTGGGACAAATTAGCAGGAGCAACCCATAAACAGGTCCTCAGGAACCAGTCTCGGACAAACTCTTAGAAATCTATTTCAATTTGGCCTCCTAATCGAACCCGAAATGAAAAAAAAACCTTTGAAATATGTCGAACAAAAGGTTATCCTGATAATTTTATTTCACTAAATGTGAAAATGCAACTAACTGGAGCACAGATACCAGTTCTGTGATAGGTCCGTCAGTGGCAATTTGCACCATTTTCCCGTAGGGTACTTTTAGTTGCTTTATTATAAATTGATTGTCGAGTTATTTTGATGTCTATTTGTTTATTCAATTTTATGAAATAAAACATTAGTTGAACCTATAAGTTCAGTCTATAAAGTTCTAACTAGGGGGGGGGCTATAGCCCCCCTAGGAAAATTGTCTAGCTACGCTAATGCGTAAAGAATTATTAAATTCTTACTTCTCACAAAATAGTTCATTATTTCTTTAAATTTGTAAATTTTACTACAAATGTGCCCATCTTGAACTTCGTATGGCACTAAAGACATTCTTGCAATTTTGAACTCCAATTTTTCCTTCCAACTACAAAATTTTCTTTAACAGGTGAAAAAAATTAATAATGTCTAACAAATTTTCTTGAATTTGTTGAAAAATATTTACTTATTTTTGTGATATCGGCGTTTGTAATACTGTTTAGTTAAAAATTTTTAAAAACAATCTAAATTTTTTAAAATTAACCAAAAATTTTCTTCCTGGTGGGTTCACTGTTTTTTCAGTCAATCTGAGCCGATGTCAACCAAATTTGTCATCCATAATAGGAACATTAGTTCTACACCCTGCACAAAACTTCATGTAAATCGGAATATAACTTTGTTCTTTGTGGTCATATGGATGTAAATCGGGCGAAAGATATTGTGGGAGCTGCATCCAAATCTGAACGGATTTCAACCTAACTTGGCACACTTTACGAAAGTGCTAATTGTACTCCTTGTGCAAAATTTAATCATCTATAACTATGGTTCCCGGGGCCATATAGGTGGATATCGGGCGAAAGATATATATTGGAACTATATCTAAATTTGAACCGATTTCAACCAAATTTGGCCATATTACCGCAGCGTCATTTTTGGTTGAGCAGGTTTTGTATCATTAACGGCCATTTGCAGGTAGCCCCGTTAGGCTTTAACTGCCAGTTAACAGAAATTAAATTGCAAATATCTTCTTTCCGGTTAACATTAACTGAAAAATTGCCAAAAGTAATATGCCAAAATTTGCAGAAAAATTTTACCAAAAAACTACGAAACAAATAGCTTATTTTGCTCAATTTTATTTCAGTAAGAAATTTTTTCAAAATTTTATGTCTTTAGAAAATGTTATCAAAATGTTATTTCTATAGAAAATGTTGTCAAAATTTTATTTCTATGTATGAATTACCTCTTAGTTGGGGAGGTATATTTTGCAAAATCTACCAATACATTAAAAATTCCACCAAACAGTAATAAATCTACCATTTTTGGTAGAATTCTACCAACTGTGGCAACCATGCTTGGTGTACTCTCTCACATAGAAGAAAATTGAACTAAAAGTAAAGAAGAAAATCATTGGCGCCACATCATGACCATTTTAACCACACAGTAGTTCATTCTTACTATTTTTGGGAATTGCACGAAAAATTTCTTCTGCTTTAGATCATATTAAACTTATGTGTACCATCATTGAACTTTATACCAACGTTAATTCATAAAATGTTTGAGACATACTTTCGAAAAAAATAATAGAATTTAACTACAATAAAAATATGTTAAATTTAGTGTTAATTTAAGTACGGACTTGTTTCAGTGCATAAATGTTTTCTATGACTTCATAAACCTTTTTTTACCAGTGTAGCTATCTGCTTTGGTTACGAGTATAAACAGTCTCACATTCGTATCACCATTTCAAATCGATGCTACAACCAAGATCTCAAGAAACAAATGTTAATTTAAATTTCATGTGACAGTTTGTCATTATTCATTTCATTTAGTGCAGTCATAGACCCGGCGCAACGAAACAAAAGTGAAATGCCAGACAGAGATTACTGTGAGAAGTCAGTGTCTGTTGCCACCACACTCACTGGCTCTGGCATCGATGTGGCCGTTGTTGTTATTGCAACATTTACAATTAATTATTGTTATGTTGACATTACAATGTGCCATGCTATGAAATCTGTCAAAATTTTTGACATTAATCTATTTTAAATATATGACTGACTGCTTCGCATTGGAGTATATTCATGTCTATAAAGCAAATCAAAAAAAATCAGCACAGCTCAAGGCAAAGAGAGTGCGACGTAAAAAGAAACACAACAAAACAAAAAATAGAAAATAATAATCATAACTTAAATACTGACATAAGCTGACAACTGTGCGTGACTGAAATTTAACTTGACACATTTTTATTTCTTCACGTACATTCATACCACCTATGTATGAATGAATAGTAGAAAAATAAAATAAAACATAAAGTGACAATCAGGACTGTTGTTAAATAATGGAACGGTAAATTAGGTCAGAGGGTCAGTAATAGGGACGTAGAGCTTCATTTGAGATTGTTATTGGAAATACTTGGTCTGTCATCGGTCAATTAATAATGTCACCTATGGGAAGTGTTTATGCATAAATGTGAGAAATTATTTTCTTGAAAAGCAATAAAGCTGCAAAGGAACCCGACCTTATATTATTCCACTGACTTCTAAACTGTGGGCTTTAAGAGATGTGTTAATTCGAGTTTATGGTGCTTCATCATATGTTAGGAATGATTAATTTTGCTGAAACCTGTAATGACAAATAAATCTCTACAAAAACAAAAACTTTCTTCAATCATAAAATTAATTTATTAATTAATTAACTAATATACTGCTGCTTCAATATTTCAGCAAAATATGTGGAAGCTCTTCCTAAGTCTTTACTGTTAATGTATATCCCAAAGTGCTCATCTAAAGATTGACTTAATTTTCATTCACTGGAAGTTCTTGAGAGGTATATAAAAATACTTTGTTTCATTCAGTAAGATTACATTTTACAGTAAAGACAAACAAACTAATGGAAATGTTTGAAAAATGTACTGATCCATTCTCTGTAGAAGTGGAATTTACGATAAAATATTTGCTAGTATTATTCAAGACGTTATGATTTTTTTTTTAATTTTTCTTTATTTTTTAAATTCTGAAAGAAGACCACATCTGAACTATTGCGAAAACAATGAAGAGGATGCTTATAAACATGGCTTTCGCTCAATGATAAGTTCAAGTAAAATTCATTGTTTCTGAGCTAATTTTTCACAAATTCTGGATCAAAAAAGATTATTTTTATTGCTTCTTTGGATACGCTATTGCAACCATTTAAGACCTTTATTGATTGTTGATGCAATTGTTAAAATTAATTGCACCAAGAAAGTTATGTATATATCCAAGTTCATATATGATTTGTTTATGAAATATCTTTTATGTATATTTTTTGAAAATCCAAATTCTAAATTTCAAAGAACAAAAATAATTTCAAACTACTAACATATGCTGCAGGTGGGCTCAATCTACAGGACTCCCACCCAAGAATTGCATCATCTATTCGATTTTTTTCAAAAATTGGAAAAGTTTACTTTATAGAAAAATTTGCATCATATTCCCCTTTTGATTCAATGTTGAAAAAAAAATTATCTTAAATAATAAAATTATTTGATCTGTATAATATTAAATTGAAACTGCTTTAGTATTATATCAAATCAAAAACGTTATTGATTTGCATCTTTGATATTTGTTTTGAATAAAATATTAATTGCATCAGGAAAATTCAAGATCAATATTTTTCCAAATTCAAATAAGACTTGTTTATGAAATATTGAACCTATTGTAGATTAGGCAATTTAGACCTCATAGAGGTGTGAACATCTTGGCACTTGTTGTTGACGAAAGAGATACAAACACATCTTCTATATGTGTGGCCAACTTGACACCTATAGTCGAAGATAATGATACAAGAAAGACTATGCAACAGTTGGCGGGAGGTATGAGGAACATGAATAAGTTCTGGGCAGGTTAGGTCCTTTTCGCCCTTCGAAAGGAAATAGAGAAGCTGATTCCGACTCGGATTTAATGATGAAGGCGTCAATATCACAATTTCGAACACAACTTACGAGTGTTAAATAAGAAGGTCGATGGGATCAGCGATGACGTCTCAAAACCACAAGAAGGAAGGGATTATCTATGGAACAGCGACGAAAGTTGCAAAAGATGAACCACTTAATGAATGATAAGCAAGGTTCTCCGAAGGGGAAGCTTTAAATTTTGTCTAACACATTATGAAAAACGTTGGTATTACACGACGAGAACAGAATTTTTAAATTCAAAAGTGAACTGCGTCTTAAATCTATCGCTACCCAGCAAAAAAATTTGGAAGTTTTTCGAATTTAAAAGCACTTCCAAAAATGTTCTTTATTTTAACCACACATGAAGTTCTTTTAATTCAATTCGTATACCCTCCACCATAGGATGGGGGGGGGGTATATTAACTTTGTCATTCCGTTTGTAACACATCGAAATATTGCTCTAAGTCCCCATAAAGTATATATATTCTGGGTCGTGGTGAAATTCTGAGTCGATCTGAGCATGTCCGTCCGTCTGTTGAAATCACGCTAACTTCCGAACGAAGCAAGCTATCGACTTAAAACTTGGCGCAAGTAGTTGTTATTGATGTAGGTCAGATGTCATTGCAAATGGGCCATATCGGTCCACTTTTACGTATAGCCCCATATAAACGGACCCCCAAATTTGGCTTGCGAATCCTCTAAGAGAAGCAAATTTCATCCGATCCGGCTGAAATTTGGTACATGGTGTTAGTATATGGTCTCCAACAACCATGCAAAAATTGGTCCACATCGGTCCATAATTATATATAGCCCCCATATAAACCGATCCCCAGATTTGGCTTGCGGAGCCTCTAAGAGAAGCAAATTTCATCCAATCGGGCTGAAATTTGGTACATGGTGTTAGTATATGGTATCTAACAACCATACCATAACGTATATGTCCATGCAAAAATTGGTCAACATCGGTCCATAATTATATATAGGCGCCATATAAACCGATCACCAGATTTGACCTCCGGAGCCTCTTGGAAGACCAAACTTCATCTGATTCAGTTCAAATTTGGTACGTGGTGTTAATATATGGCCTCAAACACCCATGCAAAAATTGGTTGAAATCGGTCCATAATTATATATAGGCCCCATATAAACCGATCCCCAAATTTGACCTCCGGAGCCCCTTGGAAGAGCAAAATTTATCCTATTCGATTGAAATTTGGTACGTGATGTTAGTGTATTGTATCCAACAATCATGCAGGAATTGGTTCATATCAGTCCATAATTACATATAGCTCCCATATAAACCGATCCCCAGATTTAGCTTGCAGGGCCTCTAAGAGAAGCAAATTTCATCCGATTCGGTTGAAATTTGGTAGATTGTGCTCGTATATGGCCGTTCACAACCATGTCTGGCTAGGTCCATATCGGTCTATAGTTATATATATCCCTCAGATAAATCGGTCCCCAATCACACAAAAATTGGTCCATATCAAGTTCATAATTGTATGTAGCCCCCACATAAGCGACCCGCATATTTCAATTCTGGTTCTCTACGTATCGTGCAAAAAGTCCATATCGATGCGTAATTATTTGTAGACTTACCTATACATAACTTTTTTGTCTAATATATACCACGTATGAACTAACTCACAATTTAGAAAAATATGTTAAGAAGTTACGGTGGTAATTCAAGTAATTCGATTGTGGATGACATTCTTTCGTAGAAGTTTCTACGCAATCCATGGTGGAGGGTACATAAGATTCGGCCTGGCCGAACTTACGGCCGTATATACTTGTTTATAACTCCCTTTTTTCATATGGGTATTTTTTGCAAATAGCGTAAAAAGAGATTAAGAATTAATAAAATGGTACCTATTATTCAAATTTTGTCGAAAATGATGTTAAATCCATTTACGAAAAATTCCAAATTTTGAAAATATTCTAAGTCACAAGCGTTAGGATGCATTAAAAATCAGAAAAATATATATATATAAATTATTTATTTGGCAAAATATCACAAAATGTTTTTCAAATCAGAGGCCATGTTAAATTCATCGCTTCTTCGCCAATTTTCACCACTTCCGGATAAAAAAAGAACATTTTCATACTTTTCTGGCGACCATTTTTTCCTGGATAGTACAGTTCTTCGCGTCGTTGGCTCGGAATTAATAACAAAATAATCTAAGTATAGACAACATCTTTAGGTCGCAATATTTTGCTCGTCTTCCGAAATTTGATATACACTGGTAGAAAAAGTTTCGTTATATTAATGAAATGTGACATTAAAATTGAGCCAATGAATCAAATTCATTGATATAACGAAATTTTTCGTTATTATAACGAATTTTCTGTTAGTCAACGAATCGTTTCGTACTATTAACGAATATTTTCATTGTCTTAATGAAAATGTTTCGTTGTATCAATGAAAAATTTTCATTGGCTCAATTTTAATGAAATTTTCTTTGTGTGTACAAAAGAATATTTGTTGATTACAATCATGGTATTAACTAATGCAATTAATTCTTAATTAAAAAATATTAGAATGGAAAATTTTCAGTTGAATAGCAGAAAAAGCAAATGAAAGCAGAACAAATAGATTAAAATTTTTTTCCTAGAATCAAGTTATTATTATTATATTCACGATTTTGCCACAAATTTGGAATTTCCATTAAAGAGGACGGAATTTATGCTTTGGAATTTAACGAAGTATTTCCAGAGATTTTGGGTGAATGGGCTAGTGAAATACTGTCGTATATTTATACCCTTCACCACTACTGTGGTACAGGGTATACATAATAAGTTTGTGCATTTGTATGTAACGCCAAGAAGGAAAAATCTGAGACCCATCGTTTAGTATACCGATCGTCTTAGAATTAAATTCTGAGTCCATTTAGCGATGTCCGTTTATCTGGCTGTCTGTCTGTCTGTCCGTCCGTCTGTCTGTCTGATCATGTATTTTTGTGCGCAAAGTACAGGTCGCAGTTTAAGTCCGATCGTCCTCAAATTTGGCATAGGGTCGTTTTTTTTGGGACAAAGGCAATCGCTATTGATTTTGGAAAAAATCGGTTCAGATTTAGATATGTCATGTATATTTATCCCCGATCTGGTCATAATTGGCGTGTTTATCAACCGATGTTCTTCAAATTCAGTACATCCGAATATTTTATGAGTCTCGAAAAACTTGCAAAATATCAGCTAAATCGGGTCAGATTTAGATATAGCTCCCATATATATCTTTCGTCCGATTTAGACTCATATGACAACAGAGGCCAAAGGTTACTACCGATTTTCGTGAAATTTTGCATAAAGAGTAAAATTGACATTCCAATAATGCTTGGTAAATTCGATTGAAATCGGTTCAGATTTAGATATAGCTCCCATATATATCTCTCGTCCGATTTAGACTCATATGACCAAAGAGGCCAAAGTTTACTACCGATTTACGTGAAATTTTGCACAAAGAGTAGAATTGACATTCTTCCAATGCTTGGTAAATTTGATTGAAATCGGTTCAGATTTAGATATAGCTCCCATATATATCTTTCGTCCGATTTGAATTTATATAGTCTCAAAAGCCAGAGTTTTGCCGAGATTTGGTTCAAATTTTGCACAAGCAGTACGTTTAACAGTATCGGTAAGTGTGCCAAATTTTTTCCCATTTCCCATATATATCTTTCGCCCGATTTGTACTCAAATGACCACGGGGGCCGAAGTTAAACTCCCATTTACGTGAAATTTTGCAGAGATAACAGAATTATTATTCTAACTATGCATGTCAAATTTAGTCGAAATCGGTTCAGATTATATATAGCTCCCGTTATATGTACACCAGAGTTGGGAAAATATGGTAGACTATTTCATATTTTAGACCCATTTTCAATGGGATTTTTCTCCAATTGACTGGATAGTTTCCACGGAGAATATATTTAATATGATATTTAAGTGTGTCAAGTTTGATCTAATTTGGTTCAGAATTAGGTAAAGCCTCCATATATTCGTTTTTCCGGTTTATAAAATATGGCCAAAATTCCCACACATTACACAAAATTCTGTGATAATTTCCCCATATGTTAGTCATATCCTAAATACTGTAATGCCAGACTTTCCACAGAACGGTTGAGTTTTAAATAAGGCTCCAAGTCGCCCGATTTGACCAAATAATATATCACAACCCACACTTGACCACATATCTTGGCAAGATCTAACCAATATCCTTGTAAAATCGTCGCTGCTGAGTAGCAAAAATTGTAAATGTTACTCAAATTGTCCTATATCTCGAATACATAAGTATCACCTGAAAAATCGCAAATGCTCTTTTGTAAAATTGCATTAAAATTTCTCTCGCTTCATATTTCCCATATTTATACCCTGCGCCACACTGTGGAACAGGGTATTATAAGTTAGTGCATATGTTTGTAACACCCAGAAGGAGACGAGATAGACACATGGTTTCTTTGGCAATAATGCACAGGGTGGGTCCCTGAGTAGATATAACCATGTCCGTCTGTCCGTCCGTTCGTCTGTCTGTGAACACATTTTTGTGATCAAAGTCTAGGTCGCAATTTAAGTCCAATCGCCTTCAAATTTGGCACATATTCCTAATTTGGGTCAGAATAGACCCCTATTGATTTTGGAAGAAATCGGTTCAGATTTAGATATAGCTCCCATATATATCTTTCGCCCGATATGCACTAATATGGACCCAGCAGCCAGAGTTTTATACCGATTTGCTTGAAATTTTGTATAAACATAACACTTAGCCGTATAGTCAAGTGTGCAAATCGCAAATGCAAATGATTGAAATCGGTTCAGATTTAGATATAGCTCCCGTAAATATCTTTCGCCCGATATGGACTAATATGGTCCTAAAAGCCAGAGTTTTAGCCCAATTTGGTTGAAATTTTGCACAGGGAGTAGATTTAGCATTGTAGCTATGCGTGACAATATATGACGTATATATCTTTCGCCCGATATGGACATATATGGCCCCAGAAGCCAGAGTTTTTGGCCCAATTTGGTTGAAATTTTGCACTAGGAGTACAATTAGTAATATAGTCATGTGTGACAAATTTGATTGAAATCGGTTCCGATTTAGATATAGCTCCCATATATATGTCTTTCTGTTTTCGACAAAAATGGTCAAAATACCTACATTTTCCTTGTTAAATCGCCACTGCTTAATCGAAAAGTTGGAAAAATTACTATAATTTTCCTAAACTTCTAATACATTTATATCGAGCGATAAATCATAAATAAACTTTTGCGAAGTTTTTTTAAAATTGCTTCAGATTTAAATGTTTCCCATATTTTTTTATTAAATTGTGTTTCACCCTAGTGCATTAGCCAACTTTAATTTTGAGTCTATAGATTTTGTAAAAGTCTATCAAATGCTGTCCAAATCGAGTGATATTTAAATGTATGTATTTGGGACAAACCTTTATATATAGCCCCCAATACATTTGACGGATGTGATATGGTATCGAACATTTAGATCTACAATGTGGTGCAGGGTATAATATAGTCGGCCCCGCCCGACTTTAGACTTTCCTTACTTGTTTTTTTATTAACATTGCGTTTCATTCCAGTGCGTTAGCCGATTTCAATTTTAATTCTAGAGATTTTGTAGAAGTAGAAAAAATTGTCTCCATTATAAATATTTGTATCTGGAAATGCAAACATTTATATAGCTCCCAGCAAATTTGAAGTAGTTGAGATGGTAACACAAATGTTTGTCTACATGGTGGTGAAGGGTATAATATAGTCGGTCCCGCCCGACTTTAGACTTTACTTACTTGTTATTTCTTAACGCAAACGCTATCAGTACTGTTCTACATTCCATCATTGTTTTTCTTCTCCTCTTTGTCTTTTCGCCGCTGTTGTAATTTTTTAAGATCTTTAATTTTAACGAAGTATTTCCAGAGATTTTGGGAACTTCGATTTTAATTTTGCATTTTTGACGAAAAAATGTCCTGATTTGGGTGAATGGGCTAGTGAAATACTGTCGTATATTCATTTCTTAACGCAATCGCTATCAGTACTATTTTACATTCCATCATTGTTTTTCTTCTCCTCTTTGTCTTTTCGTCGCTGTTGTAATTTTTTAAGATCTTTCATGGCCTCTTTCCTCCCCATACAATCTCTTTTTTTTGAATTGTGTGCATTTTTCATAACAGCTACGTGTTGACAGCTGTCATTGTGTCATATGATTAATGCTTGTCAAAAACAAATGTAACATTTCTTCATCGCAAAAAACACAAAACGGCGAAGACTAAAGGAATCGGAAATACGAGAGCACAAACCGTCATCATCCAAGCCCCATAACAAACGGTCACACACACATAAATGACAGAGAAAATATAAAAGGAGCGAAAAGGAAATACTAAAGTGACTAATGACTGTTGAATTACCCGACAAATTGTGTGTATGAACAAAAAAGTCCCAGTATCATTTATTATGTCATAATTATTACAGTGTATTTTCCTCATTTTTCTGCCCAAACCAAATTAACATTTGAAAAGTTTTTGTCTTGTGACCGAATACCATGTCACTGTGGAATAATGTTAATGATGTGTTAAGGTTTGCTTCGCAACTGAAGTATCATTAGTGACCTATGATAGATGAATGCCTAATGGACTAAGATATACAATAAGCGAATTTATCTTTCGAGCAAGGAGCAAATTTACAATGAACCAATACAAAATGCTTGGTACGTATACAGAAAAAATTCTCTCATAAAAAACGTCAAATTTATCATTTCAAAATAATAAACTTGAACTTCATCTAATAGACTCCCAGATTACCCTATGAAAGCACTTATATATACTTGAATTTAGTTTTAAATTTTAAATATCCTCAAGGAAAAGTCAACGGAAATTTAAAAGTCAATATAGCTTTATACTAGTACATGAAAATTGGTTGATTTTAGATAGAAATAGTTCATTGTTCTTCTAAAATGAGTGAGGTCTGGATCTGGCTGATCAATTTATCTCCTCTGCTATAAGAATTAAGTACGACAGTTCCGGAAAAGATTTTTTTCCTAAAGCCATTTAAATCTATGGAATGACCAATGCCTTTCTATTAAATTCAATTAGTAAACAAAATAAACAGTAAAACACTATCGTTTCTCACGAGCTAACACTAAAAATTGTTGAAGGTGTTGCATTTAATGTTTTCATATGTATCAACTTTATTCCTTAGATTTCTCGTCATTATCATCAAGATATATTCTAGGTAAATGTAAATATTACCAGAACAGTCAGAAATGTCATCAGAAGGATAATCCACTGATGAAAAATTTTTAGAGTTCGGTATTAAACAAAGCGTTCCGGTTAGAACCGCGCCAAGCAAAATGAAGGAGAGCTCCAGAGATGCGGGGAAGAGATGATCCCATCAGTCGATGTAGAGCAATGCGATACCTATCGGCAGAGTTCACACCCTGTGCGATACATTTACTATTCACGCATTGCGGAGAACAAAGATTCCAACTTAACTTAATGACGAAAGTTGCGGAGTCTGCGAAATTGCCTTCCTCCAGGGTACGTGATATTCCTCCAACAGCCAAGTGTCATAAGAAAAGCTCTCAAGAAAGCTGAAAGTTCTATAAGAGCATTCTTACTTCACCTGAACCCACATGCGCACAGATCGATAATTCACACCTGACTGAAAGAATTCCAGGGATTATGGCGAAGAATGTAGGCCGGTTGATGGAGGATGATGATAAAATGTTCGGTGCAGTAAGAAAGAAACAGTCTACCACTTTCTGGAAGTCAGTCAACGCTCTCGAACCGGATAAGCAAACACAACTATATGCAGGGTTTGAGGAAACCTGACCTCGCATTATCCAAAGGTTTTATGGTAGTCATCTAGGTCGTAGCCATTAATTTGGAATAGGATGAGCTATTTGCGTTGGTACGAGATGATATGTTATTACTCAACGGCGGCCTATATGAACGACTAACATCTCAGCAAAAAATATTGGAAGTTGTTCCACAAACGTTTCTTTTAAAGCGCATCCGGAATGCCCCATTAATTTTTTTCCACTTCCGATGCAATCATTTTTGACAAGTCCACAAACATTTCTTTTAAAACGCATCCTCGGACCCCCATCGATTTTTTCCACTTCCGATGTAGTCCTTTTGGACAAGTATTAGAGAGTACGAAATTAGGCTATTTGAAATTAAAAGTTTACTTTTGGACAATAATATTTCACAAAAAATAGAAAATCAATAAAAAAGTAAAAAAAAATACTAATATTAAAAAAAAATAAATTTCATCCCTGCTGGGATTTGAACTTGTGCCGCTTTACTTTTTCTCTTCCATGGAAGCAGCGTTGCCAGAATTGTTTCACCAAAAACCGCTAGATTTGCCCAAAAAAATAGCTAAAAAAAGTTAAAAAATGCTAAAAAATAGCTAGAAAAAAAAGCTAAATTTTTTTGTATCAAAAGTCAAATTTTTGATTGAAATTTAACAAACTTAAAGGCTTTATTTCACTTACAATGCATATTATGTTCATTTTAATTCCACTTCTGTGAGACTGTAACAATATCTAAGGCATATTAGCTCTGTTTGCGTATTCGATACATTTTGATTACTATCACAAATTTTTTACTGGAAGTCCTTCGTTTTGTGGGAGCTACCTTCCCAACACCTCTATTTTATTTACTTGTTATTTTAAAATATTAAATGATCTAAGCATGCTTTGGATTTGGTAAAAAAATGATTTGTCATTTTTTTAAATAAAATTTTAGTTTGGTTTTGAAATTGTGAAAAATTCGAAATACATTACTTTTATTTAAATTGTAGAAAATACCTATAGTTTACATTTCCCAGTAAAAACATTTTCCTTTTCTTCATGAGCTATCAAAGTGCTTTAAAAACGTGCTAACGCCAACATAAATTTCCAAATTCAGACTCGACTTCAAGTAGAAATTATTGTATATATACGTTTTTAAAATAAAGTGTTGAAAAACATCTTCTATTTTTGAACGCTATTTTGGTTTGTGGTTAAGATTCAAAAACTCCTCACATTTAAAGACTATTTCATTAATTCTTCCTTCTTTCATGAAAACATACCCATTTTTAAGTTGAGTCAAATGATAATATTCCCAATAATTTACTGACAGTTTATCTAACAAATTTGTATGGTAATAGTAGATTTAAAGTTTACGATAACTTTTATGTATATAATGAAAAAAACTTTACAACAAGGTGTATTTGCTACAAAAATGCCCGCATACTGGCTGGACTCATTATTAATGTTTCAACTGAGATTTGAAATATGTGGAAACCCTTATACTTGCAGCAAGGCTTAGATAAAAACGCCGATTTATCCATATTTCAATAGAAACATGTCGAAAATAAAAAAAGCCAAAAATAGCTAAAAGGGTCATGAAAAAAAGCCAGAAAAAAAGCTAAAAGCTAAATGCATTTTTTTCCCGCTAAATGACTTCAAAAAAAGCCAAATCTAGCGGGAAAAAAGCTAAATTGGCAACGCTGCATGGAAGTTCATTTGGGAAGTTTTTGCAAATTATGATAATTTTTAATTTTTATACCCTTCACCACTACTGTGGTACAGGGTATAATAAGTTTGTGCATTTGTATGTAACGCCAAAAAGGAAAAGTCTGAGACCCATCGTTTAGTATAACGATCGTCCTAGAATTAAATTCTGAGTCGATTTAGCGATGTCCGTCTGGCTGTCTGGCTGTCTGTCTGTCTGTCCGTCCGTCTGTCTGTCTGTTCATGTATTTTTGTGAGCAAAGTACAGGACGCAGTTTAAGTCCGATCGTCCTCAAATTTGGCATAGGATCGTTTTTTGGGACAAAGACAATCGCTATTGATTTTGGAAAAAATCGGTTCAGATTTAGATATAGCTGCCATATATATTTATCCCCGATCTGGTCATAATTTGCGTGTTTATCAAACGATGTTCTTCAAATTCAGTACATCCGAATATTTTATGAGTCTCGAAAAACTTGCAAAATATCAGCTAAATCGGTTCAGGTTTAGATATAGCTCCCATATATATCTTTCGTCCGATTTAGACTCATATGGCAACAGAGGCAATAGTTTACTACCGATTTTCGTGAAATTTTGCACAGAGAGTAGAATTGACATTCTACTAATGCTTGGTAAATTTGATTGAAATCGGTTCAGATTTAGATATAGCTCCCATATATATCTTTCGTCCGATTTGCACTTATATGGCTTCAAAAGCTAGAGTTTTGCCGTGATTCAGTTCAAATTTTGCACAAGGAGTACGTTTAATAGTATCGGTAAGTGTACCAAATTTGGTTGAAATCGGTTCAGATTTAGATATAGCTCCCATATATATCTTTCACCCGAGTTACACTCAAATGACCACGGGGGTAAGAGTTATTCTCCCATTGACGTGAAATTTAGCAGAGATAGCATGTAAAATTTACTCAAAATCGGTTCAGATTATACACCGAAAGAATTTTCTTCGTAAAAAGAACGAAAAATTTCGTTAAAAGTACGAAGTTTGTCATTGTTTTACAACCAAAGAAACTTTTCATTAAAAGTACGAAATATTTCGTTCTTTTTACGAAGAATATTCTTTCAAATTTTTCGTAGTTTGTAAGAAACAACTTCGTACTTTTTATGAAAAAGTTTCGTACTTTTTATGAAAAAGTTTCGTACTTTTTATGAAAAAGTTTCGTACTTTTTATGAAAAAATTTCGTACTTTTTATGAAACAATTTCGTACTTTTTATGAAAAAGTTTCGTACATTTTATGAAAAAGTTTCGTACTTTTTATGAAACAATTTCGTTCTTTTTATGAAATTGTTTCATACTTTTTATGAAACTGTTTCGTACTTCTTATGAAACTATTTCATACTTTTTAAGAAATTTTTGCATACTTTATATGCAATTAATTTGTTCAATGTGCAAAACAGTTTAATTAAGTACTTACTTTTTTAATTAGCCAGCTTACAAAAAAAGAACATAATTAGTCTGTATCATTTTATTAAAAAGAAAAACATAAATGTAGTCAATAACTAAAACTTATTTCATTCAAATTATATATGGCTGTTATATATAGCATTTGAACTTCAAATGAAACCTTTTACATTTGAAATGAGACATAAATAACTCAGAAAACTCCATCAATGTTCCAATGGCCAGAATAAAGGGTTGAACATTTTCCATCTTGTTTTTCAAAAATTCGACATGAACAAGAAGTTCTTGTTATGTGTTCCCGAATTGAATAAAAGAGAACTGTGAATCGTTTATGGTATATCGACGCACTTCAGACGTTCCTGCCGTAGTTTTTTCATGTACCTTCCTGTTGGAAACAATAAGTCAAAATTTTATTTTTATAGAAAATTTTGTCAAAATTTTAAAATTTTATTTCTATAGAAAATTTTGTCAAAATTTTATATTATAGAAAAGTTTGTCAAAATTTTATATTAAAGAAAATTTTGTAAAAAATTTAATATGCTCCAACTTACCTTTACGGTGTGGAAAATTCCCTTCTTTTTCGACAATAGTTTCCTTTAAATTTGATGCAAGACTAGCGCTTTTTAAATGCTTGACAAGTTGAAACTCCGTATTAAGTTTATCTAAAAATTTAAGACAATTCGACATAATCATAAACAGTTTTGACAATAAATTGTCGTTTAGCACACTTCCAAAGACATTTGCCACATTCATTATGGGTGTAAACATTAAATCTTTAACATTTTTGGTGATGAAACTTACATCTTTACGTGAAAAGTTTGGCTTTGAGTACATGGTTAAATGGATGTTTAAAAAGGACTTAAATAATTGGTCCATTTCACAATCTAAATCTACTTCATGTTTGTTACAAATATTTTCTGCGTCGTCGGCATTCCCACAATCTTGTCCATAATTGGTACTCTCGCCTCGTACAATTATTTCATCAGTTTCATTTTTTCCATCCACGCATATATTATTGTGTTTTTTCTTGAAATGTCTTTGGAAGGTAGCAGAACTTCGATAAATTTGTTCACAACAATTAAAATTATCATCACTTTTAAGAAAATTAACAGTTTTTAAATGATTTTGTTATATATAAGTGTTCACACACTTCTTCGTTGCACTTAAAACATTTCATTCTTACCTGATGAAATTCATAAACACTATGTACAAAGACCAAAAATAACTGACAAAGTGAGATTAAAGAAACACAATGCCACAGCAAAAAAAACACACACTCAACTTGGAAGGCTAAAAAACACTCAACCGACCACACAACCGTACGCCTCAACAATCGGACGACGAATGATCAGTGTTGGCAACTCCCCAAGGCCAAAAAGCACCAACAACAATGTTATAAATTCTAACATACCACCTTCCACCACAAAATCGAAAATTAAATGCTCTACTAAAAAAAAAACTTCCGAAGATGTATTATAGAACTTTTGTGAATTGAATTTTAAGAAGTTAAGTGGGTATTAAGATCGAGTTTAGCCGCTAAAATAGTCATGTTTTCAGAATTACTTTTCTTTAATACATCATTTTAAGGAATACAAACTTTGTGAAAATTTTGGCTATTCCCTATCAAGTTATAATACAATTTGCAGCAAATATGCATAATTTTATGCCTTTTTTACTGATATAGTTTTCACTTTAGCGGCAGAACTCGAACTCAGTACTCACCATTATGAACCGTTATTCAAGTATACACTTTGATCAGTTTTAATGCTTTCGTCCAATTCACTTTGATCAGTGATGTTTTTCAACTTTCAAAATATTAATATATGGAAGGAGTCTATTGCTTATTTCAGTTGTGCGTGCTTTTGTGAATTTAATACAAACGTTTTTAATGACATCTTTACCAAATTCAAAAATTCGACACTCATCGCTCGACTTTCCTGCAGAATACCCTAAATAACAATATTAATTAAAAAATAATCAATACCAACTTCATAACAATCAAATTCTATAATTGGCAATAAATTTGAGTTTCTTCGGCTCTTGAAAGTCTAATCTAAATTTTTGTATCAATTAAACTTAATACTGTTCAAAATAAAAAAAGCACCAAAAGCACTAAATGAAAATGCCAGAAAGCACCAAGTTGGTGCTTTTTTTGAAAAGGCACCAAAAAGGCAATTTGGTGCTTTTTAGCAATCAAAAAGCACTAAATTTGGTGCTAAAAGCACCAAATTGGCAACACTGCGAATGATCTTCATTGTGTTGCAAACAACACCAGCCAACTTCAGCTAGTTGAAACATCAGCTGCGGCAAACTATAGCTGTGTTCGTGCTTATAATAATGTTTAATATTTTTTATTGGAAGTCGTTGCAATGGTACACATCATTGCCATTTTTTGATAGTGAACAAATCATAGGCACAACACAAAATGATAGGTTTAACCAAAGATTATAGAAGAGGAAGATGGGAGGTTGGCTACTGACCACATCAAACCATTTACCACATTAGTTTAATACTCGAACCAAACGCGTATACAACAAGTATTGACATAGCATTAAAATGCAAATAAAAAGAAATTAAGAGCACGAAATAAATTTCCATAAAGGGGAAAATGTATTTTTTTTTTGTTGCCTAAAATTTAACATTGTTTCATTAAGACAATTAAATTTTTCATTTAAAAAATAAAAACTAAAAACAACTAAAAGATTACAAACATGTATTAAACTAATCTGGTAAATGCAACATTTGGTATGACGCAAGCCAATCTCCCATCTTCCTCAAATCTATAATCTTTGGTTTTAACAATTATATTTATCAAATAAAGAAAAGAATGGTTTCCATATATTTATTAAAAACGCCCTTGTAAATAGTGTAAAAATTTAAAATATTCACTGAAACAACTATGAACCCATCAGGAACAAAACTTTTGGTTAATTTTTGGAAGATTCTTAGTAACATAAGAAGTTCATTATGGACGCATTTGTAGTGAAATTTACGAATTTAAAGAAATAATGAACTATTTTGTGACAAATACGAATTCAATAAATCTTTATGCTTAATTTGTGTATAATTTTTTCTCGTCCTTTAGTTTATTTAACTAACGTACGCAAACAATTATTAGAGTAAAAGAAATTTTCTCCAATCATAACAGTTCCACGAACTAAAATAAGGTTATTTTGGTTTTAGTAAAATAGAGGGTTCACTTTTTTGTGTGTTACGAAAGCTTTCATTCGTATTTAAAGCTAAGGAAAATGTATACAAATCTAATTAACACGAAATTTCGAAAAAATAAAAGCCCAATCTGATTAGAATTCGAGTGACTACTTTTTCAGATTTACGGATTGAAGTTCTTGCATAAACGTTGATAAAATAATTAACTTTAAGCAGATAATTTTACTCAATTGATGTACATTGTCGTTTTCATTTAGTCAATATTTATATGTAGGAGTTTCCAAAAATATTCAAAATAAATGTCCATAAATATACACTCAAAAAAAGTTTACTTGGATCCAACTATTTTGACCTTTCCTTAAGGATTTTTGTATTGATTCCGAGCCAAATATTCGGCTTCTTTAAAATAAAGAAATTATTTAGCGACCAATCTGGCTTTAAATCTAGGACCAATAAGATTAAAATTAGGTACAGATCTCATTTATCAAATTTTCATTCTCTTTTCGGGGTTTATTGATATATGTACTCACACATAAAATTTTTTTCTGATTCAATCACGAAAGTAATTGGTGCATTGAAATGTCTTAAATCACAGAAATGGTTTCAATTAAAAAATGAATTGAAGGTCAATTAAAAAATTAAGTGATACTATTAATTTTTGTGATTGATTTTTGTTTCAATTAAAAAATTTTTCTGAATCAATTAAATTTTTAATTAAATATTTTTTAAAACTGAATTAAAAGTTTATTTGGAAAAATTTTCGTGAAATTTTTTCTGTGCACGTTCAAACAAATGCCGGCAAAAATCCACATTATATAATTCAAAGTAAAAAATGTTTTCTTAATTAAAAAAAAATGTTCAAAGACGCTAAATCTTCAAATAAGCCTATATTTGAAGCGATGTTATCTTAAATCTAAAGTTTCAATATTTCAGTTAATTTAAGGACAATTTCTTTAAATAAAAAATTTTTTTCTTTACTTTAAGGAATTTTAGCTTTAGTTCACAGATATGCGACTTTAACGTAGGGAAGCAAATTTACAAAATTTGTGTCCTAAATTTAATGAAAAAAAATTGAAGCAAAGATTATAAACTTTCATTTACTTAAAATTCATTATTTAAAGAAATTTGTCCTTAATATTTTGTACATTTCGCTTCTTAAAATTTAGGTTGCATTATCTTAAATATTACGTATATATTTTTTCAGCGTATATTAAGACAATTATATTTATTAAGAAAGGTTGTTGAAACTTCGACAAAAAACATCGAACTCATTGAGTACATAACATTTTGCCTTTTGAAAATAATTTATTCATTTAAAAAAATTACCGCGAAACTTAACTTCAGTTTTCAGTTCATTTTTACGGTTATTTTTTAAATGAAACCTAATTTGCTACTTGGTTTTTTAATAAATTATTTTCAAAATACAAAACTCTATTCAACGTTCATTGTACAACTTCATTTTATTGGAAAAGTACGCGAACACACTTTATATAAAATCAACTTAGTGTGTAAATATAACCATAGCGATAGGCGGTAGGCGAACACTTATTTACGTGTATTTCTTATGGGAAGCCCAAAATCCGCGACGGAATACCGTGACGGCTAGCGGCGTGTCGCTAAATTAAAACTTATTCTAACTCCTTGGCGAAAACTGGTATAGTGTTGCCATCGCTTATCAATTTTTTTAACTCACCACTAGGAATTGCTGTTGCCTGGAGACGTGTAGATTATTTTTTCTTGAAATAACTCAACAAATAACAAGCCATTGTATGTTTTTATTCAACTTCATTGTTTAATATTGTCAAAGCGTGCTGTATTGACAACAAAAACGCTAGGAAACGTGAAAAAGGGTATTATTCGCCGTCGAGCTTATTGTATTTGCCGTTGCGGCAAAAATGGTTTGCCTACCGCCTATCGCTATTGTTATATTTACACACTTAGCCGAGCACAAAATATGTGAGAACCGTTATGTTGCATTTGCTACTAACACGTTGTTGTATACAGTGTTGCCAATTTGGTGCTTTTAGCACCAAATTTAGTGCTTTTTGATTTCTAAAAAGCACCAAATTGCCTTTTTGGTGCCTTTTCAAAAAAAGCACCAACTTGGTGCTTTCTGGCATTTTCATTTAGTGCTTTTGGTGCTTTTTTATTTTGAACAGTATTAAGTTTAATTGATACAAAAATTTTGATTAGACTTTCAAGAGCACAAGAAACTCAAATTTATTGCCAATTATAGAATTTGATTGTTATGAAGTTGGTATTGATTATTTTGTAATTAATATTGTTATTTAGGGTATTCTGTAGGAAAGTCGAGCGATGAGTGTCGAATTTTTGAATTTGGTAAAGATGACATTAAAAACGTTTGTGTTAAATTCACAAAAGCACGCACAACTAAAATAACCCAGCAAAAACTCTCATTACCCGGTAATCTTGTAGGTAAGCCGTTTTAAAAAATAATAACCACTTATTAATTGGCATCGCTCCGGATTACATTTACATACGCATGTCCTAGGAGGAAAGTACTTCTCCCCAGGCATACTTTCGGCCATGAAATAAGTAGTGTTTTAAAGCATATAATAACATAATATGTAATCACTTATTCGTAGATACACCAAAGCTTGTAAAATAGCCACTTATTGTCTCAGGCAACCAAATCACGAAAATATTGATTTCTATCGCCGATTACAATGGATCAAAATATGGCGAGTAATGGTGTAATAGGAGCACTACATCCAGAAAAAAGTGCCTTCGAAACTAAAGGAAAAAATATTCATCCATTTAGATTAGCCATTTTATTTGCATTAAGTTAAATTACACTAGTTTACACTGAAAATGTACACTTGATGAGAGCCGACCTTTTTTATGTATTTTGATCTAAGTGTACATGATTTTTTTATTTTTTTGTAAACTAGTGTTATTGTGTGAAATAATAAAATTTAGTTGCTTCAGTAAAAAAATCCTAAACTGAAAGCAGTTAGGAATAGTTCATTAACTACCCACAAAAAAATTTCACGAAAATTTTTCCAATTAAAATTTTATTTGAGTTTTAAAAAATATTCAATTAAAAATTTAATTTATTCAACAAATTTTTTAATTGAAATAAAAATCAATCACAAAAATAATAGTATCAATTAATTAATTAATAACATTTCTGTGATCAATTAAAAATTAATTGTATCAATTAATTTCGTGATTGAATCACAAAAAATTTATGGCATTTTACTAATACTGTTTTCTTCGCAGGGTATACGAATTTACTACTGAACAAGAAAATTTTATCCATTGATAAAGCATTCGTAAAAATGAACAAAAACCGAACAAAAACTAAAACCAAATTTAGTAAAATTTCTTATAAAATGATAACTCTGACTTCCTTTATTATAGAAAGCTTATCATTCATACGAATAACACTTAGCATAGAAAAATATTTCAGTTCATTCGTACTAAGAAGTATTCAATCCTTTCAATTCTATTTTATTAAGCCAACTGCCTAAAAATTTGAGAATAACTATTCGAAAATTATTAGGCATTATATTTATTTTTGTCATTACAAGTAAGTCATTATAACTCACCGCAATGTAATGCAACGTGTAATGGCAGCATTACTCCTGGTAATGCGAATTGTAATGAGATGCGGTTACCTAGTTTTTGCTGGGAAGCAATAGACTCCTTGCATATATTAATATTTTGAAAGTTGAAAAACATCACTGATCAAAATGAATTGGACGAAAGCATTAAAACTGATCAAAGTGTATACTTGAATAGCGGTTCATAATGGTGAGTACTAAGTTCGAGTTTCGCCGCTAAAGTGAAAACTATATCAGTAAAAAAGGCATAAAATTATGCATATTTGCTGCAAATTATTTTATTATAACTTGATGGGAAATAGCCAAAAGCAAATTTTCACAAAGTTTGTATTCCTTAAAATTAATTATTAAAGAAAAGTAATTGTAAAAAAATGACTATTTTAGCAGCTAAACTCGATCTTAATACCCACCTTAACTTCTTAAAATTCAATTCACAAAAGTTCTATAATACATCTTCGGAAGTTTTTTTTTTTTTTTTTTTTTAGTAGAGCATTTAATTTTCGATTTTGTGGTGGAAGGTGGTATGTTAGAATTTATAATATATTTTGGTGCTTTTTGGCCTTGGGGAGTTGGCAACACTGGTTGTATACTCTTAGAAAAAGTAGGCAAATGAAAAGAGAGTTAAAGAGAAAATAAAAGATTTCTTCTCTGCCTCATTCTCGAATTTCACAATTTAAGTTTAACGCAGAAGTAGCTTAACGACACATTGTTTATTTCAAATTAGAAAATATATGATATATATGTTTAATTTCGCACATTTGTAGCTTTGTGAACATTTTAAATCGATATACTAGTCAAGGATTACTAATTAATAGCTGTAAAGTTTAAATTAGTTTGATGGAATAAAGAAAAGTTTCTGCAATGCATATGTGCAAAGAACATGTTGGATTAGGTGAGTTAGGTCACTATTGTTATGAAACTTCTTTGCGAAATGTTTTTGTTTTATTTCTTTTTGTTATCGATTTGTTCTTTAGAACCGCTCGCTGTCAATAAATACGGTCATGTTGTTTAAATTGGTTAAACGAACTTTTCCAAATGTTGTACCATCAAATTGGGAAAATATTACCCATATTGGTTCGAATGCAGAAATAGTCTATAATAATATATATTTATAATTATAAATATTTTCATCATTATTGTTTTGATTTCAGCTTAAAACCATCAATGTATGAAGAAACTACGGAATCATTTTCAGTAAATCTGATGCAATATATCTCAAAATTTTAATCATGTTTAAAATTACGATTGCTTTTGCTAGTTTTCGTAAAATATACATAAGCTCGTAAAATTTATATCCACAAAAATTATGAATTATAAAGAAAATTTCGTTAAAATAACGAAATATATATGAAGAACTTTTAATGAAAAAAAATCGTAGATTCGTAAAAAGTTCTTCACAAAAAATACGAAAACGAATGAAAATTTCGTAGTTTCAATGAAGAATATATTAAGAATTGTTAATGTAGAAGTTTTCGTAAAAAAATCGTAATTTCGTAAAATGTTCTTCACAAAAATTACGAAAATGAATGAAAATTTCGTTCTTTTAATGAAGAATTTATGAAGAATAGTCAATGAAGAATTTTTCGTTAAATCTACGAAGGGAATTCTTTCGGTGTATATAGCTCCCAGAGTTGGGAAAATATGGTAGACTATATATTTTAGACCCATTTTCAATGGGATTTTCCTCCAATTGACTGGATAGTTTCCTACTAGTCGCCCGACTTGACCAAATAATATATCACAGCCCACACTTGACCACATATCTTGGCAAGATCTAACCAAAGTCCTTGTAAAATCGTCACTGCTGAGTAGCAAAAATTGTAAATGTTACTCAAATTGTCCTATATCTCGAATACATAAGTATCGCCTGGTAAATCATAAATGCTCTTTTCTACAAATGCATTAAAATTTCTCTCGCTTCATATTTCGCATATCTTTTTATTTTATATTAACATTGTGTTTCATTCCAGGGCGTTAACCGATTTCAATTTTAATTCTAGAGATTTTGTAGAAGTACAAAATATTGTCTCCATTATAAGTATTTGTATCTGGAAATGCAAACCTTTATATAGCTCCCAGCAAATTTGAAGTAGTTTAGATGGTAACACAAATGTTGGTCTACATAGTGGTGAAGGGTATAATATAGTCGGCCCCGCCCGACTTTAGACTTTACTTACTTGTTTTTATTAATAAAAACAACAGCCTGTTTCTGTATGTCGATCGAGCTCCCTCGATCGACTGAAATAGAAACAAGCAGCAGAATTTATAACCAAAAATCAGCTGTTTTTATGCATTTCGGTCGATCGATAAAGCTCGTCCGACATACAGAAACAGGCTAAATAAACGATAAAAAAAAACGAAGTGTAACATAAAAAAAATATTTTTTAGAAAAAATATTTGATACAAAAATTTCCGCTGGTGAGATTTGAACCACCTCTGAAGACTAGCAGTATGTACTGACGTAACGTCGCTAATAGGACGACCTGTAAGCAGTGTTGTCAATATTGGGGTTTTGCCCCATATTGGGGATATTTTTTCGTGGGTGGGGAAATTTTTTAGTGTGGGGGACTTGAGGATTTGGTGGGGAATTTCCATAAATTTGGGGATTTCTGTTTGTTTTTTAATCGGTTCGATATAATAAATTAAGTTTACACGAAATATTTGTTCAATTTTTTAATTATTACTGATATTCTACCGCAAAGCCTATTTCTTTATTTTTTGCATAAAAGCTTGTCAAAAATTTATTGGGGTGTTTGTGAGGTATTGGGGTTTTTTGGGGGGGAAAATGTTCCAATTGATTTCTGATAAGGGTCAGAAAAATACTGGCAACAATGCCTGAGATATGGGTATCACCCGTAGCACGCTTGTAGGGTCGCATTGCTTCCACCTGTGAGTCTTTGACTATGTGATCCAAATTGCTAGGTAGGGAGATTGACTTGGGAGGTACATCTCTGAAATCATAATGGAGGAGCCATCTCAGTGCGAAAGAAACTACACATAGAACAAAAAAAAAACAAATGCTGACTTAATGCACACATTGATATGAAAGCTCGACTTCTCTATATCCGTCAGACTGTTGAAATTTGGTAAACTTTCGGCTTAATATTTGGCATAAAATTTTCTAATTGATGTAGGTCAGAAGATATTGAAAATGAGTCATATAGGACCACTTTTACGTATAGCCGCCATATAAACCAGATTTGACTTGTGGAACCTCCTGAATGAGCTAATTTCATCCGATCCGGTTGAATTTTAGTACATGATGTCAGTGTAGGCTCTCTAGTACTTATGTAAAACTTGGTCCATAGCGGCCCTTGACATCGGTAAGAGTTACCACAACCCAATTAATTCGATTGTGTAGAACTTTGTACACCCATAGAAAAATCATGAACGGCGTGGTCATCTTGAAACGATCCGTTCACACAGAAAAAAAGGTGTCTTGTTAAATTTAGGACCAGTTTAACTTCCACATAGTTCAAAAAATTTACTATAATATAGTTCATTTTTCGTAACCACTGCGAAAATTAACTTAGCTAAAGGAAAACTTATAAAACTTCAGTAAATGTTTTTTAGTTCACTAACTACGAAATGGGACGGATTTTTCCTTAAATAAATTTCCAATACAATAGTTAATGCATCGTTGATTGTATTATAAAAAGACATAGGCAATATAAAAATCTTACTACGAAATGTGGACAATTTACTAAGAAAAATTTTTGTATGGAAAAATATTTTTGTAGTAAAAATTAACTTAACCACAGTACCGATTCGTATGGCGGCTTTACTATAAGTTGGAGTATATTTCCTCACATTGAAAATTTTAGATAAAGTAGAATAAAAAGTAGTTAATTTAATCCTTGACGGGTGTATATAATTTTTTATGGATTCCTCGTAAATTTTGAATATATTTTACCTTATCCTATAGATAGAATACCAACTAATCAATAAACGTGATACTGGAAATTGAAGTGAGAAGAAATTATGAAATTATTGCATCATCTTTTTTTTTTTTTTTTTTTGTGTTTGTTATTGCGATGATGTTATGGAATGTGTGTTGTTGGTATCTTTTGTGGTGATAGTTGTTTTGTTGCAATAGCGACATCAGAAAGGGATCATGTGTGTGTGGAGTTGTTTTTCTTTACATATGTGTCCTTTATGACTATTTGTGTCTTTGAGTTTTATTGGTGCATTCAGTTCTGTTGATGCATTTATGAAGCGCACACGTGGTGCGCTTGCGTGCGGTATTTGTGTTTATTAATAAAAATACATTTATTTCGTAACATTTTAGAAACTGATAAGTGAATGGTGTGATGTTAGAGAAAACAAAAACACTTTATATTGATAAAAAATAAATAACTCTAAAATAAATCACATATTAAGAAACTGTATATTTCTATTAATAATTTAAAATTAGTGCGGTTTTAAATTGGTTTACATAAAAATATTCATAATGAGTGGTAATAAAATGATCTATATTTACTCTACATCTGGATCACAGTACAATTTTTTGAGTCTATATTTTTATGTTATAGCGAGTCCTTAAGGTGTGTACTAAGTTCGAGTTTAGGTGCTAAAATCAGAAATAAATCAGTAAGAAAAGTATAAAATTATACGCCTTCGATGCAAATTTAAATATAACTTGATGGAGAATAGCTCGAAAGTTTTTTATTAAGTTTATATTATTTAAATGGATTACACGATTAAGAACAGAAAATCGTTTTTAAGCTTATGTAGAACGCTGTTTTTTTAATTTAATATGATGAATTGTTTTCAAGTTATTCCAATATATATAGCGGAAGTGCCTTAATTTTGAACATAACCGTATATCTCAAAAAGTCGAGCTCTTAAAAAAACAAGTGTAAATTTGGATTCAGCGACCTCAAATTACTAAAAATTTGATATAAATAAATGAACACAAAAACGGTTCAATTTTGTTCCCATGTATTTCTAAAGAAAACTAATCATGAAAAATTGGGATTTTAGCCACTAAATTCGAACTTAATATCCACCATAAATACTAAATGCTATATTGACAAGTGGAAATTATATCTAATTTTATAATATTTTTATTTCATTTATATTCTGAGAAGGATTTCAAAAATGTCCCATTTGTGCATGGATATGATTCCACTAATGTAGTAATTTGATGATTTTTTTCAATGTGGTAAGTTTTTCGTCCATTTGTAATAAAGCCAAAATTTCTATTTATTAAAAATAATTTTCATTTGCAGGATGACAGCAAATCTAATGGTATTTTTTGGAATCTTCTTACTGTTTAATGCTAACTAAGCTGATATCCCTATTTGCTCTAAGAAAATTCTCTTGTAAGTTAAAGATCAAAATACCATAGAATTTGATAATATTTTTATATTTTATATACCTTTTTAACTTCAGAGGCTTATGACGCAAATCCACACAACAAAAACTAGCGAAATCGGTGAAATTGGACAAAAATGAAATGAAAATAGCAACTTATGGCATATATCTTTCATATGGATAGAAAATGGAAATTGATATTAATTAGTTTCATTCTACTAACATAGAATATTACTCTTTTGAAGAACCAATACTAAATACCGAAAAGTAACAGCATACAGCGTACGAATAAAAACATTTCTTTTATTGTATATCATAAGCCATAGTTTTATGTAATATTATAATAATTTTTTGAAATAAAATACTGGTAGTTATGAAAAATTGTCTTATATTGTACGAAAAATTTCTTAGTTGTATACAGGCTTGTTGTACCTTTAATTCCTCAATTTATTTACTTCTTTGAAAATTATACTGATAAACAGTTTATTTGAAACCAATTTCTAAATATAGGATTCCCAAAAACTTGTTCATTTTTCCGGATAGCAGGAATATTTTGAATGAGTGTAAGTACATTCTTCCCACAGCGTAGTAAGAATGAACTAAAATACGATGCAATACATAAACTTATTTATACGAAAATCATGAACTTATCTAGATGAAAAAAATCTTTGGCGCCAAATCATGGTCATTCTTACTATGGGTTAGTTCATTTTTCGTAAACAATAGTAAACTTTTTTTTCGGTGCATGAAAGTGAATCAACACACATGTGTTGTCAAACTGAGAACAGATGGGGACAATCTGACAGCGTAAAAATGACACCATACGTTTTCAAAACAACAACCAGCGTTCATGATCTGAAAACGTAATGGTTACGAATTTATAAACAAAATTAAAAAAATATTTCCCCTACCGTGACTCGAACCTGTGTTGCCTGCACGATACACGCTAACAGTCGCCTTAGCACATTGCACCAACGGCGGAGTTATCATAACAACGTCTAACGATTATTTTAAGACTTTTCATGACCAAAGAAAAACGAATGCCGTTCATGAAATCGTGAACGCCCGTGGACGAAATCGTGAACCGTTTTGAAATTTTGTGAACGTTTCCGTTTCATTTTGACAACGTCCGTTCACGATTGTGAAACGCAATTTTTTCTATTAGTGTACGCAATCCATGTTGGATGGTACATAAGATTCGAACTGGCTTAACCTTCGGCTGTGTATACTTGTTAATAATTTATTTACTTAAAGTTGTAATTTAAACCCCATTGTTATTGTTGTGTTCGGCGACACTCATTTATGAAGTTAAACTTCTCCTAAGGCAAAAGATGAAAATACTTCAATCTTTAAGGCATTCATTTTTCAGAAAATTACAGCGGTTCTGAATGAAAAGGGAAAATAAAAATATTGAAAATTTTTGAAAAAAAACACTGAATAGAGTAACAACATTATCATTTTTTTTTAATTTTTCGTTTCTTCATTCCATAAAGCCATTGCACATAGTATTCCATTTATACTAAAATTCTCTCTAACAAAACTTCAACTACACCCATTTATGCTCATATCGAGTATAATATGCACTTAAGCGCATATCCAGAAAACTCCATCTAATACTAATTGGAATTAAGAATCCTATTACTTTGGCAGAAACATCTAAATCGAATTTTGCAAAGTAGCCCTATAATTTATATGCAAACACTAACGAGTTCTCTTGAACTTCCCCCATTTCCTTATTGCATACACAGACAATTTAAAAATGTATGCTTTCCATGTCTGCAAGTACTTAGTACATATCCAAGTTGTCCATTTGCTAATGATCAAAGTAAAATATAATGAAAGACTCTTTGATAACGATGACGAACGATGCACTCCTTCATTGCATGTGGGGGAACAGTAGGGTGCAAAGTGCAGTACATGACTATAAATAAATGGAGTTGCCAATATGTTGAACACATAGCAACATACATTACCGTATTTTAAATGGCAGACCCAAACCTTTGCTGAGTGAGGAACGTGGTTTATAATTTCTTATGAATGCAATAAAGTGAATATTATTGAGATCAATGGTTTATGGTAAACACGTAAGAAAGAGCTAATGGCGGGTGCTGCCGATTGTGTGATACCCTAAACCAATCCTACGGATAAAATGTCTGCTAGATAGGCCTCATAAAATTGTAAATTTTCCAATGTGGCTGATATATTGCCAGTTGTAACCAACTTCAGATTGCTACACAGAAAAAGTTTCAGTAGTTAAACCAACGCTAAATTTAACTTATTTTTATTGGAAAAAAATGTATTTGCTTGTAGTTAAATTTTATTATTTTTATTGAAATTTTCCACAGCTTAATGAAATCTTACTTTTTTTAATTTTGTTTCAAACATTTTACGAACTACACGTGAGTATAAAGTTCAATGACCGTACACATAAGTTCAATATGAACTAAAGCAAAAGAAGATTTTCGTACGATTCCCAAAAATAGTAAGAATGAACTACTGTATGGTTCAATTGGTCATGATTTGGCGCCAATGATTTTTATACCCTCCACCATAGGATGGGGGTATATTAACTTTGTCATTCCGTTTGTAACACATCGAAATATTGCTCTAAGACCCCATAAAGTATATATATTTTGGGTCGTGGTGAAATTCTGAGTCGATCTAAGCATATCCGTCCGTCCGTCCGTCTGTCCGGCTGTCCGTCCGTCTGTGGAAATCACGCTAACTTCCGAACGAAACTAGCTATCGACTTGAAACTTGGCACAAGTAGTTGTTATTGATGTAGGTCGGATGGTATTGAAAATGGGCCATATCGGCCCACGTTTACGTATAGCCCCCATATAAACCGATCCCCAAATTTGGCTTGCGGAGCCTTCCGGAGCAGCAAAATTCATCCGATCCGATTGAAATTTGGTACGTGGTCTAAGTATACGGTCTCTAACAACCATGCAAAAATTGGTCCATATCGGTCCATAATTATATATAGCCCCCATATAAACCGATCCCCAGATTTGACCTCCGGAGCCTCTTGGAGGGGCAAAATTCATCCGATCCGGTTGAAATTTGGTACCTGATGTTAGTATACGGTCTCTAACAACCATGCAAAAATTGGTCCATATCGGTTCATAAATATATATAGCTCCCATATAAACCGATCCCCAGATTTGACCTCCGGAGCCTCTTGGAGGAGCAAACTTCATCCTACCCGATTGAAATTTGGTACGTGGTGTTAGTATATGGTCTCTAACAACCATGCAAAAACTGGTCCATATCGGTCCATAATTATATATAGCTCCCATATAAACCGATCCCCAGATTTGAACTCCGGAGACTCTTGGAGGGGCAAAATCCATCCGATCCGTTTGAAATTGGGTACCTGATGTTAGTATACGGTCTCTAACAAGCATGCAAAAATTGGTCCATATCGGTCCATAATTATATATAGCTCCCATATAAACCGATCCCCAGATTTGAACTCTGGAGCCTCTTGGATGAGCAAAATACATCCGATCCAATTGAAATTTAGTACGTGGTGTTAGTATATGGTCTCTAACAACCATGCAGAAATTGGTCCATATCGGTCCATAATTATATATAGCTCCCATATAAACCGATCCCCAGATTTGACCTCCGGAGCCTCTTGGAGGAGCAAAAGTCATCCGATGCGGTTGAAATTTGGTACATTTCGTTAGTATATGGCCTCTAACAGCCATGTAAAAATTGTCAAATTTTATTACTATAGAAAGTTTTGTCAAAATTTCATTTCTATAGAAAGTTTTGTAAAAAGTTTATTTCTATAGAAATGTTTGTCAACATTTTATTTCCATAGAAAATTTTGTCAAAATTTTATTTCTATAGAAAATTTTGTAAAAAATTTATTTCTGTAGAAAATTTTGTCAACATTTTATTTCTATAGACAATTTTGTCAACATTTTATTTCTATAGAACATTTTGTCAACATTTTATTTCTATAGAAAATTTTGTCAACATTTTATTTCTATAGAAAATTTTGTCAAAATTTTATTGCTATAGAAAATTTTGTCAACATTTTACTTCCATAGAAAGTTTTGTCAACATTTTATTTCTATAGAAAATTTTGTCAAGTTTTTATTTCTATAGAAAATTTTGTCAAAATTTTATTTCTATAGAAAATTTTGTCAAACTGAATTATATACGTATTTAATCGGCCTTTTTTTTTTTTTGTTTAATATATACCCCTTATGGACTAACTTACAATTTAGAAGACAGTGTTAAAAAGTTTTACGATACCTTGCCATCGGCAAGTGTTATCGCAACCCAAGTAATTCGATTGTGGATGACAGCCTTTAGTAGAAGTTCCTACGCAATCCATGGTGGAGGGTACATAAGATTCGGCCTGGCCGAACTTACGGCCGTATATACTTGTTTTCTTTATTTTAGTTAATTTTTTCTTCTATGAGATGATGTAATTTCGTAAACTGTAGTTAAAAAGTACAACAGGGCATTAAAATTTCCTGGTTTTAACAAAGCTTTGTGGAAATCTCAAAATATGGAATAAAATTTAGTTCAATTTTCTTGCGAGATAGTTCATTCTTTCTATAAAACAGTTCACTTTTTGGGTATCATTTCTAAAAAAACTCGTCTTATAACTGACAGTTCATTTTATCAACAAAATCATTTTGATGTATTGCATTCACAAATAAAGTTACTCGTAGGGGAAGTTAAGCGTGATAGTGCGATTCATTTATATTTGGCTGGGAAAACGACATTAGGCTATAACGGTAGCCCAGAATTTATATACCAATATTTTTTTCGTAACATTGCACGTTACCGTGATGCTGACAGCATTGCATCGCGTCCGAAAAGAAACGGTAACAACACCAGATATGACCGAAAAGTCGATCGAAATTCCCACCGCAGTGGTAGAAAATTTGGTCATGATCGGAACATATCGAACTAAAGCCATTGAACTTCCAAAAATTGCAATGCTCACCAATGCACAAGCAGACTGAAAAGAGCCAAGGATTTGATTGACTTGCACAAAAGTGCACAGTTGCCGAATTTGGTTTTCTTCTATGAAAATCAATTCCAAATTGAGCAGTTTGTGAACAAACAAAACAACAAAAACTTGCCAAAGAGGTCAGAGAAAATTTACACTTTCGATTGTTCACCATTGGTAGTGGCGTCGGCCGTTACAGCGGCACACGACCTCATACGACCAATGTGACACGACAAAAATAAAAAAAAATCAAATTGCATGATTATGTTTTTCAAATGATACACTGAAAAAAATATTGTCGCGAGACCAAAGATTTCGTGTCCTTCTAATACGAATGCTAATTTTGCTTAGCATAGAAGACGCATTTCTCTGATATTTGTTCAAAAGTTGGAAATCTGAAATGAAATCGATTTGTCCTTATATTTAGTTATCTTTACATGAAAGAAATTTATTTCTTTGAATCAAATACGTAAAACTCAAATTTAAAAGAGATTTTTAAATCTAACACCATTTTTAGACAATTTCGCAAAATTGCATTTATGATTTATAGGTCGATTACAAGCATAGGAAAATTGTAATAATTTTTACAAATTTTTGACTTAACAGCAACCACTTTTCAAGGAAATTGTGGATAATTTGGCGATATCTTCCCAAATCAGATAAACATATTTTTTATGTATATGGCGGCTTTGAGACGGTTTTGACCAAATTAGGCACACAATGCTATTAATGGTACTCTCTGTGAAATTTTCAAGTAAATCGGAGTGAAATTTTTACTTACGGTGGCCCAATATATATATATATATAATTCTGGACCGATTTCAAACACATTTGGCACACTAGACACGATCAACTGTACTCATTACTAAAATTCTGGCTTCATGGTCATATAAGTGCATATCGGGCGAAAGATATATATGAGGGCTATATCTAAATTTGAAGGGATTTCTTCCAATATCCATAGGGCTCCATTCTGACCAAAACACATCGATTGGACTAAACATGCGATGAAGACTTTATTCACAAAAAAGTGTGATCAAAGTGTCAACTTTATCAATCCTGTCAAGACGGCGCTTCGACGGAAATGGGCCACAATATCGCAGAGTCACTTTCATGCAGAGTGTGAAGACTTTGGCGTCCGTTTTAAGGCTATAAGTCGTGCCGAAGGTTGGTAATTTGAACAACTCTAAACTGTTGAACAAAAAAATGTTGGAAATAACATCAAATTTAAGAATCAGTTTAAATTAGGAAAGACTTTACTGTGCCATATCAGCCACCCTGTATATGGCCTTATATTTAGCTAAAAAATATTGACTTCACAATTCGGAAACTTAAAAAAGACAAAATTTAGAAATATTTAAATGACCTAAAATTACACTCTTCACACATATTAGGGATTTTCATTACTTAGCTTGGGATTGATGCATTAAGCAGTCTATTTCAAAATATTTTTTTCTTCCCGAATATATCGTAGTAATATAATACTTACTTCATAAGTTATAAAATATTAAACCCTTCACTGCATACCAACCAGAGGGCAATCTCTGATAAATGATAATTTTTTAGGTTTTCTACAGTCAAAAAGTTTTAAACGTCGAAAATGTCACATACCTGTATAAAACCTAAAAAAATATTAAATGTCATAAAAGTTCACGGCTTTTTAAATTCGATTTTAAATTAGTTTTTCAATATTCTTTCATATTTACGAATTATATTTATTTTATTTATACCCTCCACCATAGGATGGGGGTATATTACCTTTGTCATTCCGTTTGTAACACACCGAAATATTGCTAGGTCGTGGTGAAATTCTGAGTCGATCTAAGCATGTCCGTCCGTCTGTTGAAATCACCCTAACTTCCGAACGAAACGAGCTATCGACTTGAAACTTGGCACAAGTGGTTGTTATTGATATCGATCAGATGGTATTACAAATGGGCCATATTGGACCACTTTTACGTATAGCCCCCATATAAACCGACGCTCAGATTTGGCTTGCGGAGCCTCTTGGAGGAGCAAAATTCATCCGATCCGGTTGAAATTTGGTACATGGTGTTAGTATATGGTCTTTAACAATTGGTCCACATCGGTCGATAATCATATATAGCCCCCATATAAACCGATCCCAGATTTGGCTTGCGGTGCCTCTAAGAGAAGCAAATTTCATCTGATCCGGCTGAAATTTGTTTCATAGTGTTAGTAAAGGGTGATTCTTTTGAGGTTAGGATTTTCATGCATTAGTATTTGACAGATCACGTGGGATTTCAGACATGGTGTCAAAGAGAAAGATGCTCAGTATGCTTTGACATTTCATCATGAATAGACTTACGATCTGCCACAACGTCGAATTTTCAGTGAATGGGCCCTAGAAAAGTTGGCAGAAAATCCGCTTTTTTATCGACAAATTTTGTTCAGCGATGAGGCTCATTTCTGGTTGAATGGCTACGTAAATAAGCAAAATTGCCGCATTTGGAGTGAAGAGCAACCAGAAGCCGTTCAAGAACTGCCCATGCATCCCGAAAAATTCACTGTTTGGTGTGGTTTGTACGCTGGTGGAATCATTGGACCGTATTTTTTCAAAGATGCTGTTGGACGCAACGTTACGGTGAATGGCGATCGCTATCGTTCGATGCTAACAAACTTTTTGTTGCCAAAAATGGAAGAACTGAACTTGGTTGACATGTGGTTTCAACAAGATGGCGCTACATGCCACACAGCTCGCGATTCTATGGCCATTTTGAGGGAAAACTTCGGAGAACAATTCATCTCAAGAAATGGACCGGTAAGTTGGCCACCAAGATCATGCGATTTGACGCCTTTAGACTATTTTTTGTGGGGCTACGTCAAGTCTAAAGTCTACAGAAATAAGCCAGCAACTATTCCAGCTTTGGAAGACAACATTTCCGAAGAAATTCGGGCTATTCCGGCCGAAATGCTCGAAAAAGTTGCCCAAAATTGGACTTTCCGAATGGACCACCTAAGACGCAGCCGCGGTCAACATTTAAATGAAATTATCTTCAAAAAGTAAATGTCATGGACCAATCTAACGTTTCAAATAAAGAACCGATGAGATTTTGCAAATTTTATGCGTTTTTTTTTTAAAAAAGTTATCAAGCTCTTAACAAATCACCCTTTATATGGTCTTTAACAAACATGGAACAATTGGTCCACATCGGTCCATAATCATATATAGCCCCCATATAAACCGATTTGGCTTACGGTGCCTCTAAGAGAAGCAAGTTTCATCCGATCCGCCTGAAATTTGGTACATGGAAATTTGGTACATGGTCTCTAACAACTATGCAAACGTTGGTCTATATCGGTCCATAATTATATTTAGCCCTCATATAAACCGATCCCCAGAATTGACCTCCGGAGCCTCCTGGATGAGCAAAATTCATCCGATTCGGGTGAAATTTGGTACATGCAGGAATTGGTGCATATCGGTCCATAATTATATATAGCCTCCAAATAAACCGATCCCCAGATTTGACCTCCGGAGCCCCTTGGAAGAGCAAAATTCACCCGATCCGGTTGAAATTTGGTACCTGGTGTTAGTATAAGGTCTCTAACAATCAGGCAAAAATTGGTCCATACCGGTCTTAATTATATATAACCCTTATTTAAACCGATTCCCAGATTTGACCTCCGGAGCTATAGGAGGAGCAAAATTCATCTGACCCGGTTGAAATTTTATACGTGGTGAAATTTGGTACATTGCACTAATATATGGTCGCTAACAACCATGCCAAAGTTGGTCCATATCGGTCTATAGTTATATATATAGCCGATCCCCAAAAATAATCTACCAAAATTTTATTTCTATAGAAAATTTTGTCAAAATTTTATTGGTATACAAAATTTTTTCAAATTTTTATTTCTATAGAAAATTTTGTCAAAATTTTATTTCTATAAAAAATTTTGTCAAATTTTGTTGCTGTAGAAAATTTTGTCAAAATTGTATTTCTATAGAAAATTTTGTCAAATTATTATTATTTACCTATTTAATCGGCCTTTTTATATTCACCATAGGATGGGGGTATATTAACTTTGTCATTCCGGTTGTAACACATCGAAATATTGCTCTAAGACCCCATAAAGTATATATATTCTGGGTCGTGGTGAAATTCTGAGTCGATCTGAGCATGTCCGTCCGTCTGTCCGTCCGTCTGTTGAAATCACGCTAACTTCCGAACGAAACAAGCTATCGACTTGAAACTTGGCACAAGTAGTTGTTATTGATGTAGGTCGGATGGTATTGCAAATGGGCCATATCGGTCCACTTTTACGTATAGCCCCCATAGAAACGGACCCCCAAATTTGGCTTGCGAGGCCTCTAAAAGAAGCAAATTTCATCCGATCCGGCTGAAATTTGGTACATGGTGGTAGTATATGGTCTCTAACAACCATGCAAAAATTGGTCCACATCGGTCCACCCGTGGTGCAATGGTTAGCATGCCCGCCTTGCATACACAGGGTCGTGGGTTCGATTCCTGCTTCGACCTAACACCAAAAAGTTTTTCAGCGGTGGATTATCCCACCTCAGTAATGCTGGTGACATTTCTGAGGGTTTCAAAAAGCTTCTCTAAGAGTTTTCACTTCAATGTGGAACGCCGTTCGGACTCGGCTATAAAAAGGAGGTCCCTTGTCATTGAGCTTAACATGGAATCGGGCAGCACTCAGTGATAAGAGAGAAGTTCACCAATGTGGTATCACAATGAACTGAATAGTCTAAGTGAGCCTGATACATCGGGCTGCCACATAACCTAACCTAACCTAACCTAACCTATCGGTCCATAATTATATATAGCCCCGATATAAACCGATCCCCCGATTTGGCTTGCAAGGCCTCTAAGAGAAGCAAATTTCATCCGATCCGGCTGAAATTTGGTATACGGTGTTAGTATATGGTCTCTAACAACCATGCAAAAATTGGTCCACATCGGTCCATAATTATATATAGCCCCCATATAAACCGATCCCCCGATTTGGCTTGGAGGCCTCTAAGAGAAGCAAGTTTCATCTGATCCGGCTGAAATTTGGTACATGGTGTTAGTATATGGTCTGTAACAACCATGGAAAAATTGGTCCACATCGGTCCATAATTATATATAGCCCCCATATAAACCGATCCCCCGATTTGGCTTGCGAGGCCTCTAAGAAAAGCAAGTTTCAACCGATCCGGCTGAAATTTGGTACATGGTGTTAGTATATGGTCTCTAACAACCATGCAAAAATTGGTCCACATCGGTCCATAATTATATATAGCCCCCATATAAACCGATCACCAGATTTGACCTCCGGAGTGTCTTGGAAGACCAAAATTCATCTTATTCAGTTGAAATATGGTACGTGGTGTTAATATATGGCCTCAAACTCCCATGCAAAAATTGGTCGAAATCGGACCATATAAACCGATCCCCAGATTTGACCTCCGGAGCCCCTTGGAAGAGCAAAATTCATCCGATTCGGTTGAAATTTGGTACGTGATGTTAGTATATGGTGTCCAACAACCATGCAGGAATTAGTTCATATCAGGCCATAATTATATATAGCACCCATATAAACCGATCCCGAGATTTGGTTTTGGAGCCTCTTGGAGGAGCAAATTTCATCCGAGTCAGTTGAAATTTGGTACATTGTGCTAGTATTTATATGACCGTTAACAACCATGCCTAACTAGGTCCATATCGGTCTATAGTTAAATATAGCCCTCAGATAAATCGATCCCCAATTACACAACAATTCATCAATATCATCAATCAAGAATAACTGTATATAGTCCCCATATAAGCGACCCCCATATTTCAATTCTGGCTCCCTACGTACCGTGCAATAGTCCATATCGATTCGTAATTATTTGAAAAATTTTCTACACAAACTTTTTATTTTGTCTAATGTTTACCACGTATGGGCTCACAATTTAGAAAACGATTTAAGACATACTTTTTATTTTGTCTAATGTATACCACGTATGGGCTAACTCACAATTTAGAAAACGATTTAAGATACCACAACCCATGTAATTCGATTGTGGATGACAGTCTTTCGTAGAAGTTTCTACGCAATCCATGGTGGAGGGTACATAAGATTCGGCCTGGCCGAACTTACGGCTGTTTATACTTGTTTTGTTTAATATATACCCCGTATGAACTAACTTACAATTGAGAACACGGTGTTAAGAAGTTTTAAGATACCTTGCCATCGGCAAGTGTTACCACAACCCAAGTAATTCGATTGTGGATGACAGTCTTTAGTACAAGTTTCTATGCAATTCGGCCTGGCCGAACTTACGGCCGTATATACTTGTTTAATATTAATATTTTGAAACTTTCTCATAAGAAAATTTTAGTTTTTTATAATAGAAACATACACATAAAAACACGTTTTCAAATTGTTGAAACCGGGTCGATCATAAGGAGTTTTCATGGAAGCGTGAAATTCCAAACGCCAAGTTTGTCGTTGTATGAAGTCGGGTCTGGACAATATTTATTTATTTCTTGCTTTCTTTGTCTCAGATTAAGTCATTCATCAATACAAAAATTGCCACAAAAAAAATATATATGTTATATGTCATAGGATTACGAAATTTTTGACGTAAAGTAAAATACGTCGTAAATGTATGTCAAATAGACCATCTATGATACCTACGCCCGCTTTGTCCATTTCATTCCAAAAGTTGGAATTTGATTTCTAAAAAGTAAGCATCGCCTGCACATCGTGTGACACGGATTTGAAATCGATTACAATAAGGTCCTAAACAGTGTTACCAATTAGACTTTCTCACGCTAGATTTGGATTTTAGCCTTTATTCTGGATTGTTTCATTACCTTTAGGCTAGGCTTAAAAGACAACAGTTAACTGTATTTCCCGTCGTTACTGAAACTACATATTAGATTTTCTAATTTTATAAAAATTCGCCTCTTCTCCGTCTGGACAGCATAGACAGCAACACTGGTAAAGGACATTGAGCTAAAATTTGGGACTCAAAGATAAGGGAGTTTTGGAGCACTTAGTATGAAATTCGAAAGCTTTATTGAGATGTTAAGAGCTAGAATTTGGGCATTTAATGTTATGGAAAATTACACCATTAATTAATTTTGAATAAAACATGGACTTACCTGAATTTGGCATCCATACATTAAACATGACGAAAGATCACGAAAAAGCGTTAAATGTGAAGAATACACTCTGAGAGTCTAACATGATTTCTAATTCAAAACACCACATAAAATGTAATTCCAGGTTTCCGACATTAAGGATGAGGAGCAATATGTTCCCGCAGAGTATGGTGCAAAGTGCAGCCACAATCAATCACATGGAATTGATTGGGTATGGCTGTTGTTTAAATGCAACCATCAAAACCAAAGCCCATGCTACAACGCCATGATTGTATATACATTGGCCTCACATTCACATTAGTAAGAGTGCGGCAGGAGCTGCCTCTGTTTTGATGTGGTGCCATTGGGTGTTGACAAAAGTCAAACACCGTGACAATATGCCATACAATTTATATGCTGCAAACAATGGTGCTACACGATGCATTAAGGTAAGTCGCAACAGAATAATACAATTTGACCGATTTCCAACAACCAATTATTGATTCATTTGCGAAAAAAGGATTCTTTGATGCCCGATGGGCATGATATGTGCTTGGTCCGGATAAGTACTTAGCGTACAGACAAACTGCACTTCGAAGGCACTCTCACATCTCCACGCTATAAGTAATTATCTCAACACCTATTTATTCTACCATCCTCTCGTATTTAACGAAATCAAAATCAATACGACATCATACACATCAAGCAAGTAAGATTTTATCTCAAATGGTGCGAATAGTCGACTGTACGATGTAGGAGATTTTTATACCCTCCTCCATAGTTGCTGGGAATTTACGTATGAGAACAAATAGGGAGCATAAAATACAAAGCAAAACAAATTATATGGATTAGACACTTGGCTTCTAGTTCGAGGAAGTGAGCTGCCTCTACTGGAGAAGTCCAGAGTAGGTGTCAGGTATTTCGGCTTCGCAGGACACGCGGTGAGATCCCTCGTGATGTGAGGCTTCTGTCCACCATTCGGGAAAACATCTCGAATTGCCGGGTTCAGAAGGGAGATGTAACTATTGAAGTACCTAGAGATTCCAAATCTTAGCTGGCAACCGTCTCTCATCATCGCCCATCATGGTGGTCTTCCCCCCAGCACAGCGCGGCACTGGTGGGATCCATAGCCTTCTGAACCGCTGCCGCATATGCCGCTCTCAGTGCCATCCTTATCCCCTCATCATTGTCATCGCCGATCAAGTGGCTTATTGATTGAATATATTTCCGAAAATCTTGCTTCGTTCGTTCGGTACCCTCCTGGTTGTTGCATTGTTTTGGGTGGTTTGCCCCTCTGCACTATATCAGGTGCTGGTGGTTGAGGCGGGTGCAGTGCTGCCTCACCGATAGCATTTTGGGCTCTTGGTGCAAAAAATCCATGGTACCGACCCATCCTAACAAACTGTCCTGATGCATTTGTGTATGCCGATAGATGTCCATGCATTATGTTGACAGTAGCTAGTAACTGATGGCAGCATGTTTGCTCGTTATTTACTCGTCATGTTGCAACTTGGATCACTGTATGTGCTTGAGTGGATGGGTGGATATGTGACTGACTGGCTGAATTGATGGCATTGGTGATGGTTAACATGAATGAATGGGTGACTATCATACGGTATGGGAGGCATTAAGTATGAATGACTTGCCAGACTTTATTTGCATTCGATTTGTTCTCTTACCTCACGACCCATTCATATGCGCTACGGACGTATGTGTATTTTGCAAAATTTATGCACCTCCAGATATTTTGACTTGCAGCACAGCAACAACATTTCAAATGCATACCATACATACAATTCAGTTTGGATTGCATTCGAATAGAATTTGGCATCTGTATGTGGCTTTCATTCGTATCTACCTTAGGTCATATACTATTTATGTGAAGCAAGGATTTGCGTCCTCAGTGAAGAGAGTGACAAGCAAAAAATTGTCTTCATTACTAACATATTAGACAAAATTCCAAACTTTATATATTGCAAAAGATTAGAAGAATATTCTGTAATTCTACACGATCCACATACAGAAAACAAATTTGCGGTGCCAACCAATTTGTTGCCAACCGAATTATTTGGTCCCATCTAACCCACATAATTTGAAGAAGCAACCAACTTTTGTCTATCAACTGTGAATAAAATTATTGGGATGACTACAATTTGGGCCCATTAACAGTCTAATTGCCAATCACAACCCATAACATTTCATTCGTATGTTACAACAACTAACAATTTTTTTGTCGGACAACCCATGCTTGTGAAACTAAAGAAACTTATGTTTAATTCTTCTCAGTTTTATTCAGTTATATTTATATTAACATTTGTATCGTTTATTGACCTAATAAAACTATCGGAATCTGAAGAACCAAAAGCCTTTTTTGAATTGCGCTTCAGCGGACATGTTTACAAAACGATGTGCAAAATTTTCAGGCACAAGCGGCTCTTGGGCCTGAATGTCTCTAACATTGTTAACTTTGTTTTACCTGTGGTTTGTTTAATGTAGAATCTTGAGATTCTCAACCTTGCAACTAAGTTATACGTTTGAATGCTTATTGAGCATTTTGATGTTAGCAAGGACCGTTGCTTGAAATTGCAACAAAGTTCTTCATCCACTTCAAACAGATTGCATACAAAGCCAAATTGTTCACAATTAAAATAATCACAAAAATTTACATCGAATTTGAATCTATGAGTTGCTTATTCTTAACATCAACCAGTAAAGTAAGTAAAGTAATCTCCTATTATATGCTTTGAAATCTTTGCTACTGTGAATATAAATGGGAATTCGTTTTTAAGACCTCAGTAAACCTTTAAAAGTTTCTGCCTCCTGTCTTAATTATCTACCGTTAGCTGCTGTAAGGATAATGTCTGATTCTTCTTTATAATCTCTAAATTTTGTAAAAGGCAATACAGGAATCTCCGCACCACAGTCAATTAAAAATTTTAGTCATCATTCACAAAAAGGCGTCATCTTCTAGTCCCATTACTGTTATCCCTCGCCGACATAACAGATTTTCTTTGTTTCCTTTTTACTAAATGCACATGGTTCGCACTTTCAAGCTTTGTCTCTGTAGCGATAATTGTCGATTCAGTATTTTTTGAGTACATAAGAAATCGACTAACAAAAAGATATATACGGCCGCTAGTTCGGCACGGTATCGGATAAAATTTGTTCCTCCATGAGGCTCTAGTATTCAATTTGGGGGTAGGGTATAAAACAATATTATACCAGGTATACCGGTATAAAAGGTTGGCTGATAAGTCCCCGGTCTGACACATAGATGGCGTCGCTAGTATTAAATGCATATTATTTTTATATAGTACCAACCTTCAAATGATTCGTGTCAAAATTTGACGTCTGTAAGTCAATTAGTTTGTGAAATAGAGCGTCTTTTGTGAAGCAACTTTTGTTATTGTGAAAAAATGGAAAAAAGGTATTTCGTGTTTTGATAAAATTTTCTAAAGGGGAAAAATACGGTGGAAGCAAAAACTTGGCTTGATAATGAGTTCCCAGACTCTGCCCCAGGGAAATCAACAATAATTGATTGGTATGCAAAATTCAAGCGTGGTGAAATGAGCACGGAGGACGGTGAACGCAGTGGACGCCCGAAAGAGGTGGTTACCGACGAAAACATCAGAAAAATCCACAAAATGATTTTGAATGACTGTAAAATGAAGTTGATCGAGATAGCAGAGGCCTTACAGATATCAAAGGAATGTGTTGGTCATATCATTCATCAAATGGGTGCCGCGCGAGCTCACATTTGACCAAAAACAGCGAGTTGATGATTCTGAGCGTTGTTTGCAGCTGTTAACTCGTAACATACCCGAGTTTTCCATCGATATGTGACAATGGATGAAGCATAGCTCCATCACTACACTCCTGAGTCCAATCGACAGTCGGCTGAGTGGACATCGACCGGTGAACCGTCTCCGAAGCGTGGAAAGACTGAAAAGGCCGCTGGCAAAGTAATGGACTCTGTTTTTTGGGATGCGCATGGAATATTTTTTATCGATTATCTTGAGAAGGGAAAAACCATCAACAGTGACTATTATATGGCGTTATTGGAGCGTTTGAAGGCAATCGCGGCAAAACGGTCCCACATGAAGAAGAAAAAAGTGTTGTTCCACCAAAACAACGCACCGTGTCACAAGTCATTGAGAACGATGGCAAATATTCATGAATTGGGCTTCGAATTGCTTCCCCACCCACCGTATTCTCCAGATCTGGCCCCCAGCGACTTTTTCTTGTTGTCAGACCTCAAAAGGATTCTCGCAGGGAAAAAATTTGGCTGCATTGAAGAGGTGATCGCCGAAACTGAGGCCTATTTTGAGCAAAATCGAAGGAGTACTACCAAAATGGTATCAAAAAATTAGAAGGTCGTTATAATCGATGTATCGCTCTTGAAGGGAACTATGTTGAATAATAAAAACGAATTTTGACAAAAAAATGTGTTTTTCTTTGTTAGACCGGGGACTTATCAGCCAACCATATATATATATATATATATATATATATATATATATATATATATATATATATATATATATATATATATATATATATATATATATATATATATATATATATATATATATATATATATATATATATATATATATATATATATATATATATATATATATATATATATATACGTCTTCAAACTTTTTGGTGCTCTTCCGCGTTCTTCATTTCTCATATCAAAATCATTATTTCTAAATCGTTGAAACCATTATCAAACCATCATCAAATGCTTCGACAATAATTCGATGCGACTCTGCAGCACTTTTCTACAAATGAAAACAAAAAATTAATGCTTTCCGGAAATTATCACTTTCTGGTACAAAATTCGACATTCTTAACACGATGAAAAAGTATGATGCCTGTTCAATGACTTGATGTATACTAAATATTTCTCACAGATGGCATAGCAAACACAAATAAGACCTCGTTCACAACAAATGTTTCCTATCGAGACATTTGTATCTAGACGCTCACTTCATACCGGTATACCTGGTATCTGTTTTGATAAATTTTACATTACATACTTTTTATTATTTTCTTTTTATTTTTATTAAATTTTTACTATGACACATTAAGTTGTCTTATTAAAGACTTACCCCCGTTTTCGTGAAGCTCAGTTAGTGCTCGGTTAGCTAACGAAATTTTAAACCGTACTATGAACATATCTGCCAATATATCCCACATGCCATTCAGAAATTTAACTGCTGCAAATTTTTCAGTTAAAGTTAACCGGAGAGAAGATATTTGCAATTTACTTTCTGTTAACTGGCAGTTAAAGTCTAACGGAGCTATATGAAAATGGCCATTAGTGTCAGAAAAGAACAGTTTGAACTAGTTTGATATTTTCGAAGAATTTCAAAAAACTCCAACAAACGAACAACGTTTTCGATACCCATTTCCAAACGTTGTTTTTTTTTTCTTTGCGTGTTCACCGATTGGCATATAAAGGGATCATCGCTACATCAGTTTCAAATTTGATGTTCATACCACCAAGACCATATTTCCGCCAAATGTTAGGAAAGCTGACTGGAATAGGTATAGGGAATCGTTCACTATGATGCTACCGGAAATAACAGAGACAAATATGAGAAATGTGCAAGATATCGAACACGCAGTGGAGCGGATTACTAAGGCCTTCAACATCTCACTGAAAGCTGCATGCCCTAGAGGGAAGCCAAGGGGGAAAATCGACCACCATGGTGGTCTATGGAATTATGTAATATGAGGAAATCCTGCAGGAAGCTCTTTACCAAGGCAAAGTCCACTAGAGAGCCTGAGGATTGGGACGCTTACAAGAAGAATGTGAGAGGATACAAGCGAGAACTGAGAAATGCTCAGCATAACTCTTAGAATGATTACTGCAGCAGTATTGAGAATACGTCCGAGGCTTCCAGACTACGGAAGGTTCTAGCATCCACCAACTTCGCTCCAAGTTTCATTAAAACATCGGAGGGCAATTGGACAACGTCCAGTGAGGAGACGCTGGAGGTACTATTGGACACACATTTTCCTGGAAATCAGACGGTTGAACCAGGTTCTGGCGGTGCCACAGTGGCTCAGCGGTCGTTTCCTATCGAGGAAATTGAATCGGAATCTAGAATAAGATGGGCGTTGAATAGCTTTGGACCATTCAAATCCCCCGGACCTGATGGAATTACTCCGGCGGATTTACAAGCAGTGACTGACAACATTATCCCCTGGTTGTCGGAGATATATAAAGGATGTATCAACTTATCATATATCCCAGGAAAGTGGAGGGAAACAAAAGTCGTTTTCATACCTAAAGCGGGAAAAGCCTCTCACTCGAGGGCGAAGGTTTCCGACCAATCAGATTATCCTCATTCCTACTTAAGACTCTGGAGAGGATGATAGATATTTATCTTAGAACTAGCATCGATTCACTATCTGTCAAAGAATACACAATCGTGGCGTTTCTAGATATAATAATGTCCATCCGAGCTCGATATTAAATGGACTGACAACTCTGAATGTTGATCCATGTATACTAGGCTGTTAGACGAACTTCTAATGAAGAGACGTATTTCAGCCACACTAGGACAAGCAAACATAAAAAGGTATGTGAACAGAGGCACTCCCCAAGGAGGAGTTCTATCACCTCTTCTTTGAAATGTTGCTATAAATAACCTTCTGGTTACCCCAGAAAAAGAAAGGATAAAAGTGATGGCATTCGCAGATGATGTGATTCTAGCAGTCAGGGGAAAATTTCCATCCACAATCAGAGATATTATTCAGAGGGCCCTCCGGATGACTGAGAAATGGGCGAAAGACAATGGTCTTGGGGTAAATCCTGCAAAGACAGAACTAGTCATGTACTGCAAAGATCGCAAAACACCCACGGTTAGGCCCATTTCCTTAGGGGGTATTGAAATTCCCTTTGGTGAGTGTGCAAAATACCTTGGCGTTATTTTGGACAGAAAGCTGAACTTTAAGCTTAACATTGAAGAAAGGGCGAGAAAAGTAACGGTAGCTTTGTACTCGTGCAAAAAGGCAATAGGAAAAAAAGTGGGGACTAAAACCAAAAATTGTGCATTGGCTATACACGGCAGTGGTTAGATCTATAATGCTATATGGTATTGTAGTCTGGTGGCCGGCACTTCACCAGCCAACAAATTTAGACAAAGTTCAGCGTATGGCGTATTTGTGTATCTCAGGCGCATTCAGCAAGACAGGAACAAATTCCCTTAATGTCATGCTGTATCTATTGCCTTTAGACATTTTGGCCGAACAGTCAGCTGCAACAACGGCTGTGCGGTTGCGCGAGCTATCGCTGTGGTCGGAAAAAGTTACGGTTACAGTTCGGTCCTCAGAATAATGCCAGATGTGCCTAACGTAGTGGATTACACTTTAACGAGTCCACTTTTCGACAAAAAGTTTGAGACTCCAATCCCCAACAGTGAGGCGTGGTGCACACAGACCCCGGGGAATAAAGAATATATAGATTTCTACACTGATGGCTCCAAATTGGATGGACAATTGGGTTTCGGAGTATATTCTAATGATCTGGAACTTCGAATAGCGAAAAGATTACCTAATCACTGTAGTGTTTTTTCAGGCTGAAATATTAGCAATAAGAGAGGTGGCGAATTGGCTGAGAAGTAATGTTCCAAAAAATGTGGGCATTAATATTTACTCAGACAGTCAACCTGCAATAAAATCCTTGGACTCTGTATTCCTTAACTCGAAATCGGCCATCGACTGCCGCAAATCTCTCAATGAGATAGCTGAGCAGCACAATATTCACCTAATATGGGTGCCTGGCCATAGGAACATACCGGGGAACTGCGAAGCGGATGAGTTGGCAAGGCTAGGGACTACCTTACATATTCCAGGGGAACTAGAATCTGTTGGTATGCCCCTGGCTACCTACAAGCTTATGCTGCGTGAGAAGGCTGTTATGATGATATGCTAGTGTTCTCGAGACGTTAGATATCACTCCTGATATCTGCTATAACGGGTCGCTGCCTGATAGGCGATTTTCCAAAAACTATAGGCGCGAAGTATAATGACTATTGTATGAGCTGTCATGATGCGGAGGAAAAGGAATCAATTAAACACCTCTTGTGTGAGTGTCCTGCATTTTGTGTAAAGCGCAAGCAAATTTTAGGAGCATATAGCTTCAGATTACTGGCGGATCTGGAAAACGTTAACTTTAGCAGTCTGCTAATGTTTTTGGAACAATCTGGTTGGTTCAACAAAGAAAAATAATCAAGAAGGTTCAGCGGTTAAAACTAGAAGTGCCCATATGTAATAGGTACTTTTAGTTAATGTGGTATCACAATGGACTGAATACACCCTCACAAGAAATCGCTTCTGTAACATATACTCCCAAACATATTTTGCTTCAAGCATATACAGTTTTGCGTATTGCCCAAACATTTATATGTTTGATCTCTACCAATATATAATATGTTCGAAAGCATATTGGTCTAAACAATATATGTTTGGGTAGTCCAAGTTCCAAACATTTTGTATTTTTGCATCCAAATTCAATAATGTCGTCTTCCAAAAAACAATATGTTATTATGTGACCATATAATATGTTTGGAAGCATTTTGCACTCAAAAATATTATATGCTTAAAAAAATTCTCCCAAACAATATTGTGCTCAAAATTTTATTTATTTATTTATTTATATATTTACAATCATAATGAATTATGAAAATAAACAGGTAATATAGGTGCTAACAACATAGGTTTTCGACCTGAATGCTCAAAATTTTGTTTCTGCCCAATTGTATATTCCCCGACATCTTTCTCACTTCCACGAGATTTTTTAGTTCTTAGCACCTTTTTCTGTAATACAAACATTGTAGAAGAAATTATTCAATTTTATGATTTTTTTTTATTTTAATTTTACCTTTTGCCGGACGGGGATTCGAACAGCGGACAACACAGTTTGTAAGGATCAAAGAAGTAGCTGATCAATTGCCCAAGGAAAAATAAAATGTTAATTTTGTAATAACAAGCAACAACCACCAACTTAATTCAATATCGCTCCCTGTTAAATAGCGCTCCAAGCTACTAAACACATATATGTTTATAGGCTATTTCTAAATTAATATATGTTTGCATTCAAGCATATTATATTTACAAACATTTTATGTCCCAAACATAATATGTTCTAACATATTAACATATATATCCCAAACATGTTATGCTAGTTTATGAACATTATATGCTTGCACTCAAAAATATTGTGTTTAAAAATTTGTGTTCCAAACATATAATGTTTATAGCCAAACATATGAAAAACAGTCTTTTTCAACCGTGTAGTCTAAGTGAGCCTGAATCTTAAGCGGGCTGCCACTTTAACCTAACCACGACCTAAGGGTCGTGGTTCTATCCCAGTTTCTTCTCTCAGCAATGCTTGTGATACTTTGGAGTATGTTGCACCTTATCTAAGTAGTTTTGGATATAACTTGGCACGCCGTTCAGACTCAGCTATAAAAAAGTAATGTTTCATTCAGTTTTTCTTTTTAAAGCCTCCATCCATTGCACCGCTATTACTTCTTAAGCATCTAGAAATTAAAAATTTCCGTACAATGTACAATCTGAGGTTATTTCAGATCCATTACTAAATGAAGTTTTTTTGGGTATCGCCACTTAAACAACTATCCCGATATTAGTTCTTAAGCATCTAGATAACATATTTTTTGTCCGATTTGGTTAACAAAATTTTGAGCTATAAAAAATATGCATGAAAAGAAAAATACTTTCCTTGAATTTAGACCAACTAAATGTACTAAGTATTTTTTAAGAGCAAATAAAACCCAACTTATCACAAGTGTTGCAACGAGAGTCTCGAATATTTTTATCTTCTTTAAAAGAACATTTTTAGAGTCAAAAGAAAACATTGTTTGTCTTAAATTTCATTCAGAAAAAATCTTCTTTCGTGGAAAATATGGGTCATTTCTTTATAAATATTCACAAATAAGATGTAATACATCATCGGTATGATGTATTACATCTTATGTAATACATCATCGTTATGTATATCAGTGAAACTCTAAAAAGTGGAAAATTTTCGTAAGATGTTTGTTATACTACTACGTTAAAATTAGCCTCACTTAAGTGGACACCTCCCAAGTGTGGACAATATTTGGATGACACTGTATGTTTCGACATACTGCAATTTAAAATTTTTTAGTTCAATGCATTGGACTAATCCCATTACATTCTAATATCGATATACATACGTATAGATCACTTTTGTGCACCACTGTATAGAATTCTTATGCATTCGACAAGTCTTTCTAAATTTTTTCATTGTACGCCAGTCAGTAAAAGTCAAGAGAAGTCACTCACACTTCTGCTGGAAACTTCAACAACATTACACTGACATCAATGTGATGACGATGTCAGTGATGATGGCGAGAGGGTGATTGTGGTGGTGACGTTGCAAGAGTTGACAAGGTGAAGCCTCTGGCTAAATAACACATACTAAAACGGAAATTGCATACAATGCGTTGACGTGCCACATTACCGTGCCACATCAAATATGCCTCAAGTTAATACGGTACGGTTTATTTAGTCGCCGTTCTCTTGACTCTCTACAAATGTGTCGTCGGCGTCAACGGCATAGACATGAGTTAGTTGAAACCCTCCTTAGAGATTTGCATGGATATTATGATGAAGATCCTGAGGATGATTAAGTTGAAGTGCTTTCATAGCTTGTTTGAATGAATGGAATTTAAAAGCCAACCAAGAAGGCTCACTCACTTGTCGCACAAGGAGTAGTAGACAAAGGAAGGATTTCACACATGAGATATAAGGTTGGTTGGTTCATGATAAAAATAGTACGGATTTAACAGGCAAGGGTGAGAGTTTATGCCACTCGTTGCTAACATTGCATTTCATTTCAGATTTTGTCTTTTGTTGTTTATCTCTATTCATGTTTATGTGAATGCAGTTAATGTTTATAAAGTGCATTATGTGCATAAAACAATACAACTTCTCCTTTCTCCCTTTTATTTAGCCTTTTATGTACATTAAGCCGCAAAAAACTGCATAGCAATCGGAACGCAATTCAAAATTCCATTAATACTTACCATTTCCGAATCGGGGGGAGTATATGGTATCATTTGATAAGGTCTCTAATATAATTGGCTTCACGAAAGAAAGAATGACCAAACTATATTCGTTTGGCGAAAATTTTATGTAGGGAGGCGTTAGTTGCTACACTCAAAAAAGGGAAAAATCACAAACAAAATTCTTAAAGCTAATTTTACTTTATTTTGGATCAAAAAATTAATTTGTCCTAGTTGGAATTCTTTAGAATTTTTCTTTGCATTACTTACACAGAGAAAAATATCAATTCCAATTAAAAAATTGATTACTGTTGAAAACATAAGAAAATGATTGACATTTTTAATTAAAATATTGATTATCCGAAGTAAAATTTTAATTTAATAAAATATTATTTCCAAATAAAACAAGTATATACAGCCGTAAGTTCGGCCAGGCCGAATCTTATGTACCCTCCACCATGGATTCCGTAGAAACTTCTACGAAAGACTGTCATCCCCAATCGAATTACTTGGGTTGTGGTATCTTAAAACTTCTTAACATCGTTTTCTAAATTGTGAGTTAGTCCATACGTGGTATATATTAGACAAAAAAGTTATGTATAGGTAAGTCTACAAATAATTACGAATCGACATGGAAATTGAAATATGGGGGTCGCTTATATGGGGGCTATATTGAATTATGAACTTGATATGGACCAATTTTTGTGTGATTGGGGATCGATTTATCTGAGGGCTATGCATAACTATAGACTGATATGGTCTATAGTTGTTAACGGCCACATACTAGCACAATGTACCAAATTTCAACTCGTATGAAATTTGCTACTCCAAGAGGCTCCAAAACCAGATCTCGGGATCGGTTTATATGGGGGCAATATATGATTATGGACTGATAATGACCACTTTTTGCATGGTTGTTAAATATCATATGCTACCACCACGTACCAAATTTCAACCAGATCGGATGAATTTTGCTTCTCCAAAAGGCACAGGAGGTCAAATCTGGGGATCGGTTTATATGGGGGCACATGTATTTGTTATTGATGTAGGTCGGATGGTATTGCAAATGGGCCATATAGGTCCATACGTAAAGTATAGCCCCCATATAAACGGACCCACAATGTTGGCTTGCGGGGACTGTAAGAAAAGCAAATTTCTTCCGATCCGGCCGAAATTTGGTACATGATGTCAGCATATGATCTCTAACAACCATGCAAAAATTGGTCCACATCGGTCTATAATTATATATAGCACCCATATATACCGATCCCCCGATTAGGCTTGCGGAGCCTCTAAGAGAAGCAAATTTCTGAAATTTGGCACATGGTGTTAGTATATGGTCTCTAATGACCATGCCAAAAATGGTCCACATCGGTCCATAATTATATAATGCCCCCATATAAACCGATCACCAGATTTGAACTCCGGAGCCTCTTGGAAGACCAAAATTCATCTGATTCAGTTGAAATTTGTTACGTGGTGTTAATATATGGCCTCAAACACCCATGCAAAAATTGGTCGAAATCGGTCCATAATTATATATAGCCCCCATATAAACCGATCCCCGGATTTGACCCCCGGAGCCCCTTGGAAGAGCAAATTCATCCGAATCGGTGGAAATTTGGAACGTGATGTTAGTATATGGTATCCAACAACCCTGCAGGAATTGGTTCATATCAGTCCATAATTATATATAGCCCACATATAAACCGATCCCCAGATTTGACCTCCGGTGCCTTTTGGAGAAGCAAAATTCATCCGATCTGGTTTAAATTTGGAACATGGTGATAGTATATGATATTTAACAACCATGCAAAAAGTGGTCCATATCAGTCCATAATCATATATTGCCCCCATATAAACCGATCCCGAGATTTGGTTTTGGAGCCTCTTGGAGGAGCAAATTTCATCCGAGTTAGTTGAAATTTGGTACATTGTGCTATTATATGGCCGTTAAAAACCATGCCCAACGAGGTCTATAACGGTCTATAGTTATATATAGAGCCCTCAAATAAATCGATCCCCAATCACATAAAAATTGGTCCATATCAAGTTCATAATTGTGTATAGCCCCATATAAGCGACCGCCATATTTTAATTCTGTCTCTCTACCACGTATGGACTAAGACACAATTTAGAAAACGATGTTAAGAAGTTTTAAGATACCACAACCCAAGTAATTCGATTGTGGATGACATTCTTTCGTAGAAGTTTCTACGCAATCCATGGTGGAGGGTATGTAAGATTCGGCCTGGCCGAACTTGCGGCCGTATATATATATATATATATATATATATATATATATATATATATATATATATATATATATATATATATATATATATATATATATATATATATATATATATATATATATATATATATATATATATATATATATATATATATATATATATATATATATATATATATATATATATATATATATATATATATATATATATATATATATATATATATATATATATATATATATATATATATATATATATATATATATATATATATATATATATATATATATATATATTTTATTTTATTTAATTTTTTTTTTTGTTTTTGGAGAAATCTGAAGGTTTATGGTGAAACAATTCTGAAAACGTTGCAGATTAGTTCGGTTCATTTTTTGTACCCTCCACCGTAGCATTACAAATGGAGTTTTATTAAATTGCAATTTACATTATTTGGAGTATAGCAAAATTGGCTCTACTCTGCTGCCCAAAAAACTAATAGAAAAAAGTTTACTTGATTCAAGCCGTAGCGGTGTCAAAAGTATGGTAAGTACGGTTTTTCTAAATCCAAGTGCGAAATTCTTAATTCAATCCCGAAAATATTAAGTACGGATTTCTTCATTTTAGAAATTTTCAATCGCGTTTGATTAAACGCTTAGATTAAACCCAATCAGCGATTAACTTGAGCCAAAACGAACTTGTTTTAAGTGGAATCAAGGCTTGGATCGATCGTTTTTATTCTTGAATATAATTCCACTATGCTTGATTTAATCCCGAACCGTATTCGATGTTATTTTATATGCGCTTGATTTTAGTGTGATTTTTACTAACCATGTACCCATGAAATAAACATTGGTTCAAATATTTTTAGAATATTTATTATTATTATTATTTGTTTATATCAATACATACTTTTGTAATGAAAAGAAAATGACGTAAAATAGGACAATACATAAGACATATAATACACCTAGGTGAAAAAGTAAATACATATACAGTGACTCAAAAATAAAATGGGACACTTATACCTTTTAACTTTGTTAGCTAATCACTTTATAATGGTATATCCAATTTTATCGATGTAAAGAGTTAAATGTTAGCACTAAAACCATATTTTTATGCTTGAAAACGAAATTTAAGAAATTTTTACTTTTTATATCATATTTCCAAAAAACGCTTAAAATAATTAATTTTCCAAGTCAAACAAAAAGTGGGACACCCTAAGTTGCAGCTTATTACTAGGAATACTACTGAGTACCGTTAATTATTTTTAAACGGTACATCGAAGTTTTGCTTCATATCGTGATTTTGTTGGCAGTTCTGTTCAGAAATGTGATCGGTAAGATGGGTAAGCAGACTTCAAGTGATTTAAAAGAGTTGATGGTGAAACATCAGTCTGAAGGCAAAAGTATACGTGAAATTGCGGATATTTTGAACAAGCCTAAATCAACGGTATATAACATATTAAAAAATTATAAAATTCATGGATATTTGCACAGAAAGAATGGAACTGGAAGGGTCTCCAAAATTAGCTCCGATGTGACCAAGAGAAAAATTTTACGTCTCGTAAAGCAGAATCCAAAAATGTCGGCTGTTGATATCTCCAAATCACTCAAAGAGGCATCCATTGTTGATGTAAACCCACAAACCATTAGAAATGTTATTTACAAAAATAACTAAAGGGTGATTTGTTAAGAGCTTGATAAATTTTTTTTTAAAAAAAACGCATAAAATTTGCAAAATCTCATCGGTTCTTTATTTGAAACGTTAGATTGGTCCATGACATTTACTTTTTGAAGATAATTTCATTTAAATGTTGACCGCGGCTGCGTCTTAGGTGGTCCATTCGGAAAGTCCAATTTTGGGCAACTTTTTCGAGCATTTCGGCCGGAATAGCCCGAATTTCTTCGGAAATGTTGTCTTCCAAAGCTGGAATAGTTGCTGGCTTATTTCTGTAGACATTAGACTTGACGTAGCCCCACAAAAAATAGTCTAAAGGCGTCAAATCGCATGATCTTGGTGGCCAACTTACCGGTCCATTTCTTGAGATGAATTGTTCTCCGAAGTTTTCCCTCAAAATGGCCATAGAATCGCGAGCTGTGTGGCATGTAGCGCCATCTTGTTGAAACCACATGTCAACCAAGTTCAGTTCTTCCATTTTTGGCAACAAAAAGTTTGTTAGCATCGAACGATAGCGATCGCCATTCACCGTAACGTTGCGTCCAACAGCATCTTTGAAAAAATACGGTCCAATGATTCCACCAGCGTACAAACCACACCAAACAGTGCATTTTTCGGGATGCATGGGCAGTTCTTGAACGGCTTCTGGTTGCTCTTCACTCCAAATGCGGCAATTTTGCTTATTTACGTAGCCATTCAACCAGAAATGAGCCTCATCGCTGAACAAAATTTGTCGATAAAAAAGCGGATTTTCTGCCAACTTTTCTAGGGCCCATTCACTGAAAATTCGACGTTGTGGCAGATCGTTCGGCTATTCATGATGAAATGTCAAAGCATACTGAGCATCTTTCTCTTTGACACCATGTCTGAAATCCCACGTGATCTGTCAAATACTAATGCATGAAAATCCTAACCTCAAAAGAATCACCCTTTACAAGGCGTACGCTCCCAGAAAAAAACCTCTTCTTTCCAGAATCAATGTGGCCAAAAGATTGGCATATGCCAAAGAATACATTGACAAACCAAATGAGTTTTGGAGAAACGTGATTTTCACTGATGAATCAAAATTTAATTTATTTGGCTCAGACGGTCGACGTTTTGTCTGGAGAAGAGAAGGCACAGCACTCGATCCGTGAAATGTAGTTGGAACTGTAAAGCATGGTGGCGGTCATGTCATGATTTGGGGTGCAATGACAGCGTATGGAGTCGGTTCATTTTGTTTCATAGAATATGACAAAATTTGTTTATTTAGATATATTAAAGGAGCATATCCCTAAAACTGTTGAAAAATTGCAACTACCAGCAAAATTTACCTTCATGCACGACAATGATCCGAAACATACGGCACATGTCGTCAGGCAGTGGTTAATCCGTAACGTCCATACTGCTCTGCCGCATCCTCCCCAAAGCCCAGATCTGAATCCGATAGAGCACTTGTGGGCCCATGTCGAGAAAGAATTACGTAAACGAGAGATTCACGGAAAAAATGGGCTCAAAGCCGCCATTGAAAATGTTTGGGAAAGTATCCCAAAACACGTTACCGAAAACTTGGTGAATTCAATGCAATGTCGTTTACAAACAGTTATTAAAGCCAAAGGATATTCAACAAAGTACTAATTTATTATTTTGAACAAAAGTATTTTCGCCAAATGTACATTTTTATACCCTCCATCATAGGATGGGGGTATATTAACTTTGTCATTCCGTTTGTAACACATCGAAATATTGCTCCAAGACCCCATAAAGTATATATATTCTGGGTCGTGGTGAAATTCTGAGTCGATCTAAGCATGTCCGTCCGTCCGTCCGTCCGTCCGTCCGTCTGTTGAAATCACGCTAACTTCCGAACGAAACAAGCTATCGACTTGAAACTTGGCACAAGTAGTTGTTATCGATGTAGGTCGGATGGTATTGAAAATGGGCCATATCGGTCCACTTTTACGTATAGCCCCCATATAAAGGGACCCTCAGATTTGGCTTATGGAGCCTCTAACAGAAGCATATTTCATCCGATCCGGCTGAAATTTGGTATATGGTGTTGGTATATGGTCTCTAACAACCATTCAAAAATTGGTCCATATCGGTCCATAATTATATATAGCCCCCATATAAACCGATCCCCAGATTTGGCTTGTGGAGCCTAAAAGAGAAGCAAATTTCATCCGATCCGGCTGAAATTTGGTACATGGTGTTGGTATATGGTCTCTAACAACCATGCAAAAATTGGTCCATATCGGTCCATAATTATATATAGCCCCCATATAAACCGATCCCCAGATTTGGCTTGTGGAGCCTCTAAGAGAAGCAAATTTCATCCGATCCGGCTGAAATTTGGTGCATGATGTTGGTATATGGTCTCTAACAACCATGCAAAAATTGGTCCACATCGGTCCATAACTATATATAGACCCCATATAAACCGATCTCCAGATTTGGCTTGCGAAGCCTCAAAGAGAAGCAAATTTCATCCGATCCGGCTGAAATTTGGTGCATGATGTTGGTATATGGTCTCTAACAACCATGCAAAAATTGGTCCACATCGGTTCATAATTATGTATAGCCCCCATATAAACCGATCCCCAGATTTGGCTTGCGAAGTCTCCAAGAGAAGCAAATTTCATCCAATCCGGTTGTAATTTGGAACATGGTGTTAGTATATATATATGATCATTAACAACCGTGCCAGAATTGGTCCATATCGGTCCATAATTATATATAGCCCCCATATAAAACGTTCTCCAGATTTGACCTCCGGAGCCTCTTGGAGGAGCAAAATTCATCCGATCCGGTTCAAATTAGGAACATGGTGTTAGTATATGGTCGCTAACAACCATACCAAAATTGGTCCAATCACACAAAAATTGGTCCATATCGGTTCATAATCATGGTTGCCACTAGAGCCAAAAATAATCTACCAAAATTTTTTTTTCTATAGAAAATTTTGTCAAAATTTTATTTCTAGAGAAAATTTTGTTAAAATTTTATTCGGTTCATAATAAAATTTTCATCATTGTCAAAATTATATTTCTATAGAAAATTTTGTCAAAATTTTATTTCTATAGAAAATTTTGTTCAAATTTTATTCGGTTCATAATCATGGTAGCCACTCGAGCCAAAAATAATCTACCAAGATTTTATTTCTATAGAAAATTTTGTCAAAAGTTTATTTCTATAGAAAATTTTGTTAAAATTTTCTTTCTGTAGAAATTTTTGTCAAAATTTTCTTTCTATAGAAAATTTTGTCAAAATTTTTATTTCTATAGAAAATTTTGTGAAAATTTTATGTCTATAGAAAATTTTGTTAAAATTTTATTTCTGTAGAAAATTTTGTCAAAATTTTATGTCTACTTTGTCAAACTGAATTATATACGTATTGGATCGATCTTTTTTTATGTAATATATACCACGTATGGACTTGCATACAATTTAGAAGATGGTGTTAGGAGGTTTTAAGATACCTTGCCATCGGCAAGCGTTACCGCAACTTAAGTAATTCGATTATGGATGGCAGTGTTTAGAAGAAGTTTCTACGCAATCCATGATGGAGGGTACATAAGCTTCGGCCTGGCCGAACTTACGGCCGTACATACTTGTTTTTACTTTATTTTATTATTTTCACTTCTGTCCCATTTTTTGTTTGAGTTTGAAAAATAGTTTTTAAGATTTTAGTAAGAAAAATAATATGAAATGTTAATGTTTCCATTTTTTGATTTCGACTAATAAAAACATGAATTAAATACTCACTTTTTGCTTTTTATTTCATTCAAATTGAATAACCCCTTCAAAAGATATTAACTAAAGAAATCAGAAATAACAAGTGTCCCATTTTATTTTTGAGTCACTGTATTTATAATATCTGTAAATGATTCAAGTACAAAATACATTTTTTTAATAAAAAGAAATATATAAGAAATAATAGAATCCATTGACGCTCCTTTAAAACTGAAAAATGTAAAAAGCATGGAATATATATAGAAATACATGTTTCAAAATAATAAACTTTAATATTACTTACCTTTTAAATATTGTATGTATTTCCATTTTTTAAATATTTGTTAATTTACCTTCCTTCTCACTTTCTTGTGGGGAGACAATAAATAGTTTGCTGTCAATTATGGTCAAAGCACACAACAACACTAACACTAAAAGCCAAACAACAACACTAACACTAAAAGCCAAACATTAATTTGAAAATTCTCTGTATGTAAGAAAAAAAAACAGTTTGCGGGGGTTAAAAGTCTATGAGAGTATCGGGGAGAGCAATCTTTATTTTGCGCTCTCATTAGCTAACTCTCACAGACGAATTAAGAAAAAATGTTTTTATTTTAACTCAAAACTTTAAGTACTTGAATTCATAGCTTGGGAATTTCGATTACAATTAGAAATCATTACGATTAGAGAAATAAAATAATTTAATCATTAGAATTGAATTTAGATACAAATTTCAGATTACTAATTGATTAGATTAGAAATAATCAAAAATCTAATCACAATTAGTGACGATTAGCATTTCTAATCAAATCTAATCAAAACTAATCAAAAAAAAAAAAATAATTGATTATATTTCTAAATAATTTTTGATTAGATTTGATTAGATCAACTATTTTTAACTATTTTGTGAAAAGAAAATATTTATTTGTCATATTTGTTACTATATTTACATAATATAAAATCCTCAGAAGTCATCCAGAGCCTTTTAAGATTCAGCTCTTCAGGCTTCATCAATACTCCAAGACGAAATTCATTGTCAGACTTTTCTTTTGAAAAGTTGGTATTAATGAAGTCTAATGCCAATTTTTTGTGAATTGTATATAAGCAGCTTTGTCTAGTGTTTATTTAAAGAACAGGGTGCAACGTATGCAATTTTATACAATATTCAAAAACTGTTATATTATGTAAATATAGCAACAAATATGATAAATAAATACTTTCTTTTTACAAAAATAGTAAAAAATAGTTGATCTAATCAAATCTAATAAAAAATTATTAAGAAATCTAATCAATTATTTTTTTGATTAGATTTGATTAGAAATGCTAATCGTCACTAATTGTGATTAGATTTTTGATTATTTCTAATCTAATCAATTAGTAATCGTCAAAAATGGCTAACTAATCATAATTAATCAATTTTTCAACCAAATAAAATTTCTAATCCAATTGCTAATCATTAGGATTACTAATCATTATTCCCAAGCTATGCTTGAATTGCAAAAATAAGCGCACTAATATGAGTATAACTTAGTATTTGCGTACTTAAAATTTTAAGTGCGGATTCAGGCTAGAAACAAGAATTTGAAACTGGATTTTAGAAGTCTACTTTTCTTTGGGTTTAGTGGTGAAATATATAACAATTGCTATATGTAACGTAAATTTGGTTGTGTAAAATACTTTCGGATAATCTTCACAGTGTCCATAACATATAATTAGGCTTGATTTCTTTTAGTACAAGATACCCAAGCCGCAACGTTTATGTAGGACTTGTCCACAAATGTCACAATATACAAAATATTAGTATATTTATCTCAAAGAAACAAGATTTAAGTAGTAACTGTAGATTTCCGCGCAGAAAATTAATCTGAGTCTCGAAACCAGTGTTGAAAAAAAGATCGAGATAGTAAGTAAGTAAGTATTCAATAGTGCACAATATACTTCACATCCACCCAGTGTTACCGTTGGATATTTTGAGAAAAAAAGGTAGCATAATGATAAAAAAGTCGCATACATTTGTGAAGTATTTTTATTACATTTATTACAAAAAAAATCTTCTATAAATCAACACAAAAACAATAAAGGAACACTCCCTTTAACATAAAGAGATATTTTAGCAACTTATTGTATCATAAAATCCATTAAAACGTAAACTTGCAATAAATATAAAATTGATTTTTTTCTCCTTCCTAAAATTAGCAGAAAAGTAGGTGAACGCCATCCAGTGCCAATTTACTATCAGCCAATTAAAAGCATTTAAATCAATTAAAAAAACAAAAATATTTATTTTTTATACTACGCTCCTAATTGACTCTGTGAAATATATTGCACGTATTATTTGTTTATGTCTAACTCTTGCAAGATTTTACTGGGAACAAATTCCTAGCAAAAACTATTCCTCAAATTTCAAATTTGATCTCACTCTGGCTCTCTTTTGCTGGATTTTTGGAGTAAACGAAAGACTCCAGTAAAAATTTGTGATAATTATCAAAAATTAGTGGGTACTCGAACGGAGCTAGTGGTTGAAATGATATGCAACAAAACAACGAATTAACAAACCAGAACACCGTTTAAGGTAGGTATCGTAGGTTAGGTTCCATTGTGATACTGTACACATAAGCGTAGGAAGGCCTCTGGGGAGGGGGCTTAGACCCCCCCCAGAAAAATTTTAGCCCCCCCCAGAATTTGAAAACCTATTTACGATTTTACATTTTTATAAAAATTAAACAAGTATATACTCGTACAACGCACAAAGTTCCACTAAAGACTTTCATGCACAATCGAATTACTTGGGTTGTGGTAGAAGTCTGATATTTATGAAATAAAGCTGTGGTTGAACTTATGATTTAGCTGAATATAAAATAGTAATTGATATTAAAACTATTCTTTCATAAATTAATATCTTAATAATGCTGCAAAAAAGCGTCGCCAAAAAAGAAGTGAAAATGTTCTTTTTGGGTCTGGAAGTGGTACAAAATTGGCGGAGAAGCGATGAATGTAGTATGAACTTGTCATAGAACGAATGTCCACCGTTTCAACAACCGTTGCTATGAATTTGCATCACTTCTTAAGGTGTGATCCGAATTCAGTGTTTTGAATTTGAATTAAAAATTTTGTGATATTCTCCCAAATAAATAATTTTTATACTTTATTATGATTTTTAATGCATTCTAACGCTTGTTTGAAACGTTTTTTCAGATATTATCGATTTTTCTATAATGGATTTAGCATTTTTGTGGCAAAATTTGAATAATTTGTACCATTTTATTTATTCTTACTCTTTTTTTAAATATTAAAAAAAAAAGAAAACAAAAAATTACGCATTAAAATATAAAAAATGAAGTAAAAAACTTCCTGTGTAGATAAAATAGTTAACTTCTTTGTGAAGACATTTTTGGAAGTGCTTTTAAAGTTGTGACTTTAGAACAACTCCCAATTTTTTGCTGGGAAAAGTGTGGAACTACCCTACGGGAAATGGATCAACCACAGAACTGGTACAGGACTAGTCCCTGGTGTGTAGGGACCAGTCCCAGTTCTGATCAAAACGTATGGAAGGGACCGTCCACTTTAACATGGGTTTGTCATTGACGGAGTAAACTTACATTTTAGGACGAGTCTTGGACTCATCCCAAACGACACGTCCTGGGGCAATTTAGCAGGAGCAACTCATAAACAGGTCCTCAGGAACCAGTCTCGGACAGAAATGCAAATTAGTTACTAAAGAATATCCACAAAAAAAAAAATCAAAATATTTTTCAATGTGGGCTCCTAATCGAACCCGAAATGAAAAAAAAAACTTGAAATATGTCGAAAAAAAGGTTATTCTGATAATTTTATTTCACTAAATGTGAAAATTGTAACTAACTGGAGCACAGGTACCAGTTCTGTGATAGGTCCGTCAGTGGCAATTTGCACCAATTTCTCGTAGGGTACTTTTAGTTGATTTATTATAAATTGATTGTTGAGCTATTTTGATGTCTTAAGTTCAGTCTATAAAGTTTTAGCCAGGGGGGCTATAGCCCCCCCTAGGAAAATTGTCTAGCTACGCTAATGACTGTACATGATTTACTTCTCTCTTAGTTATGAGTGCTTCTATGTTTAGCTCAATGGCAACTTGTCATTGAAAAGTGAGTTCTGGCGTCTCACATTGTGGAGAAACTTTGAAACATTCATTATCCACCGTAGAAACACATTTTGCTCTTTGGTCGAAACTGGGTTTGAATCCATGACGGTGGCTTCGCGTAAGGCGCACGGCGATGAATTCCCACTTATACAAATTGCTTAAAATTTAAGCACTTCCCTTTTGTGCGACTTTTATTCGCATGCGCACATTTTACATATTTTGAAAAAGTCGCACAAAAAGTCGCATGACGTCGAAAAGGTTGCAAAATTCGACTAAAGTCGCACAACGGTAACACTGCATCCATCTCTGAGCTATGGATACTCTGGCTCATATATTTCTTGTTTACAAGAACCTTTACATACCATAATAAAAAAAAAACAAGTATGTACGGCCGTAAGTTCGGCCAGGCCGAAGCTTATGTACCCTCCATCATGGATTGCGTAGAAACTTCTTCTAAACACTGCCATCCATAATCGAATTACTTAAGTTGCGGTAACGCTTGCCGATGGCAAGGTATCTTAAAACCTCCTAACACCATCTTCTAAATTGTATGCAAGTCCATACGTGGTATATATTACATCAAAAAAGATCGATCCAATACGTATATAATTCAGTTTGAAAGTAGACATAAAATTTTGACAAAATTTTCTACAGAAATAAAATTTTAACAAAATTTTCTATAGACATAAAATTTTCACAAAATTTTCTATAGAAATAAAAATTTTGACAAAATTTTCTATAGAAAGAAAATTTTGACAAAAATTTCTACAGAAAGAAAATTTTAACAAAATTTTCTATAGAAATAAACTTTTGACAAAATTTTCTATAGAAATAAAATCTTGGTAGATTATTTTTGGCTCGAGTGGCTACCATGATTATGAACCGAATAAAATTTGAACAAAATTTTCTATAGAAATAAAATTTTGACAAAATTTTCTATAGAAATATAATTTTGACAATGATGAAAATTTTATTATGAACCGAATAAAATTTTAACAAAATTTTCTCTAGAAATAAAATTTTGACAAAATTTTCTATAGAAAAAAAATTTTGGTAGATTATTTTTGGCTCTAGTGGCAACCATGATTATGAACCGATATGGACCAATTTTTGTGTGATTGGACCAATTTTGGTATGGTTGTTAGCGACCATATACTAACACCATGTTCCTAATTTGAACCGGATCGGATGAATTTTGCTCCTCCAAGAGGCTCCGGAGGTCAAATCTGGAGAACGTTTTATATGGGGGCTATATATAATTATGGACCGATATGGACCAATTCTGGCACGGTTGTTAATGATCATATATATATACTAACACCATGTTCCAAATTACAACCGGATTGGATGAAATTTGCTTCTCTTGGAGACTTCGCAAGCCAAATCTGGGGATCGGTTTATATGGGGGCTATACATAATTATGAACCGATGTGGACCAATTTTTGCATGGCTGTTAGAGACCATATACCAACATCATGCACCAAATTTCAGCCGGATCGGATGAAATTTGCTTCTCTTAGAGGCTCCACAAGCCAAATCTGGGGATCGGTTTATATGGGGGCTATATATAATTATGGACCGATATGGACCAATTTTTGCATGGTTGTTAGAGACCATATACCAACACCATGTACCAAATTTCAGCCGGATCGGATGCAATTTGCTTCTCTTTGAGGCTTCGCAAGCCAAATCTGGAGATCGGTTTATATGGGGTCTATATATAGTTATGGACCGATTTGGACCAATTTTTGCATGGTTGTTAGAGACCATATACCAACATCATGCACCAAATTTCAGCCGGATCGGATGAAATTTGCTTCTCTTAGAGGCTCCACAAGCCAAATCTGGGGATCGGTTTATATGGGGGCTATATATAATTATGGACCGATATGGACCAATTTTTGCATGGTTGTTAGAGACCATATACCAACACCATGTACCAAATTTCAGCCGAATCGGATGAAATTTGCTTCTCTTTTAGGCTCCACAAGCCAAATCTGGGGATCGGTTTATATGGGGGCTATATATAATTATGGACCGATATGGACCAATTTTTGAATGGTTGTTAGACACCATATACCAACACCATATACCAAATTTCAGCCGGATCGGATGAAATATGCTTCTGTTAGAGGCTCCATAAGCCAAATCTGAGGGTCCCTTTATATGGGGGCTATACGTAAAAGTGGACCGATATGGCCCATTTTCAATACCATCCGACCTACATCGATAACAACTACTTGTGCCAAGTTTCAAGTCGATAGCTTGTTTCGTTCGGAAGTTAGCGTGATTTCAACAGACGGACGGACGGACGGACGGACGGACGGACATGCTTAGATCGACTCAGAATTTCACCACGACCCAGAATATATATACTTTATGGGGTCTTAGAGCAATATTTCGATGTGTTACAAACGGAATGACAAAGTTAATATACCCCCATCCTATAATGGAGGGTATAAAAAAAACATCAATGTACTCGGAAAGTCACTAAACGTTGTAAAAGGCTTGGTTTACAAAAAAAAACAACTATAATTGCAAAAAAATTTTATTAAGGAGTATTCTTATGAACCTTGTGTGATCTAGAAAGTTGTTAATAAATATATAGGCTACATTTTTTACTTTGATTGTTAGTTAAAATGTTTAATAGTTCATGAGCTATAATAGGAAACCCGAAAGAATCGGTGCAAAATTTCGACATTTTTCTGCGTTTAGAGCATGAAGATGAAATTTTTCCGACTTAAATAATATATTCAGCATTTTTGTTTGCTTAGTCAAGAGCTACAACTTTGCTGAATGATACAAAAACAAATAACACAATTTTTCGAGGTATTTATGGCAATTACTCTAAAAAGGGGGCGAGGCCCGCCAATTTTTTCTAAAATATATTTTTTTTATAACTACAAATCTACTCACGAAATTTTGTGAAGCTAACTTGCTGGGAAATATTTTTTGCCTCTAGAATCATGATTTAAAGTGAGTTTTGCGCACTTGATTATAGGAAAAATTTTAATTTAATCGTTTTTATACCCTCCACCATAGGATAGGGTTATGTTAATTGTTTCATTTCGTTTGTAACACATATATTGTTCTAAAGGGTGATTTGTTAAGAGCTTGATAACTTTTTTAAAAAAAAAACGCATAAAATTTGCAAAATCTCATCGGTTCTTTATTTGAAACGTTAGATTGGTCCATGACATTTACTTTTTGAAGATAATTTCATTTAAATGTTGACCGCGGCTGCGTCTTAGGTGGTCCATTCGGAAAGTCCAATTTTGGGCAACTTTTTCGAGCATTTCGGCCGGAATAGCCCGAATTTCTTCGGAAATGTTGTCTTCCAAAGCTGGAATAGTTGCTGGCTTATTTCTGTAGACTTTAGACTTGACGTAGCCCCACAAAAAATAGTCTAAAGGCGTCAAATCGCATGATCTTGGTGGCCAACTTACCGGTCCATTTCTTGAGATGAATTGTTATCCGAAGTTTTCCCTCAAAATGGCCATAGAATCGCGAGCTGTGTGGCATGTAGCGCCATCTTGTTGAAACCACATGTCAACCAAGTTCAGTTCTTCCATTTTTGGCAACAAAAAGTTTGTTAGCATCGAACGATAGCGATCGCCATTCACCGTAACGTTGCGTCCAACAGCATCTTTGAAAAAATACGGTCCAATGATTCCACCAGCGTACAAACCACACCAAACAGTGCATTTTTCGGGATGCATGGGCAGTTCTTGAACGGCTTCTGGTTGCTCTTCACTCCAAATGCGGCAATTTTGCTTATTTACGTAGCCATTCAACCAGAAATGAGCCTCATCGCTGAACAAAATTTGTCGATAAAAAAGCGGATTTTCTGCCAACTTTTCTAGGGCCCATTCACTGAAAATTCGACGTTGTGGCAGATCGTTCGTCTATTCATGATGAAATGTCAAAGCATACTGAGCATCTTTCTCTTTGACACCATGTCTGAAATCCCACGTGATCTGTCAAATACTAATGCATGAAAATCCTAACCTCAAAAGAATCACCCTTTAATACCCATAAAGTATACAGTGGGGAGCAAAACCGAGTGCATGTTTTCACTTTTTGCAATCTTTATTAAATAGAAAATGTCTAGTAAAGCCCACTGGAAATAAGTTTAATGGTCAGATGAAAAAAACTAAACCGTTTTTAATCTGATGCAATAGAACATTACTGGTAACGACCTCCGAACATTACTGGTGATGACCTGGTAATGACAAAGTCCAAACACACCACATCACACAAACCGTAAAAAAAGAGGGGGAAGCTTCCTTGTATGGGGATGGTGACACACTTGGCCGCTGGTTAGTGATAAGGAATCATGAGAAAAGGAGACTACCTTCCCATTGTGCAATCAAATTTGCCTGATTTTGTGGAAGTTTGCGCCTACCTTGGGATTCAAGTTTTTTCAAAAAGCAGTAAACCTAAATATACAAACCAAATAGTAAGGAAATGGTTGTCGGATCACAGTTCTCAAATGCTCAAAAGGCTACCACAAAACCCCGATTTCAATCCCATTGGGAATTTATGGTCTCTGGTTAAAAGGTGCTTGAGAATACACCAATGAGCACCAAAAAATGCGATGAGATCTTGGGCCAAGTTCAGCACAACTAATCGGATATTTCAAAAGAAATAATAAAAAACTTAGTAGAAGTGTGTCAAGACGAGCTAAAACCACAATTAGAAATAAAGGACTATGGACTAAATACTAAGACATTGGATTTTAATGTATTACGCACAAAGTTCAAAATTAGATTCAGACTTACTTTTATTTTATTTTATTTTACTAAATGCATTAGTAGAGGTATATAATTTATCTGAATATACAGTTTTGTTCATCAGAAAATAAAGTATAAATGAAATAAATTTTGTAGCAATTGGACTCAATAGACGGTTTTTATTAAGCAAATAAAGCATACTCCTAAGTTGTCAACATTGAACTCGGTTTTGCTCCCCACTGTATATATTCTGGGTCGTGGTGAAATTCTGAGTCGATCTAGCGATGTCCGTCCGAAATTTGGTACGGGGTGTTAGTATATGGTCTCTAAAAAACATGTAAAAATTGGTTCATATCGGTCCATAATTATATATAGCCCCCATATAAGCTGATCCCCAGATTTGACATCCAGACCCTCTTGGAGGAGCAAATTTCATCCGATCCGGTTGAAATTTTGTACATGGTGCTAGTATATGGTCTCTAACAACCATGCAAATATTGGTTTATATCGGTCCATAATTACATATAGCCCCCATATAAGCCGATCCTCAGATTTGACTTTAGGACCCTCTTGGAGGATCAAATTTTATTCTATCCAATCGAAATTTGGGATATTTTGTTAGTCTATGGTCTCTAACAACCATGGAAAAATTGGTCCATGGCGGTCCATAGTTTTCTGTTGCACATATTGGAGCGTACAGTGAATATATTTTTCCATTTATATTCTAAAACTCTATATTTATACAAGCAAAAACACTTTTAAAAATTAAGTTTCTGAATATATAATAAAATGTTTTTGATTGTAAAATAATATTACGTAACTACAGTGAATTTGTTTTTATTAATTTTAAACTAATTTCAACGTACCTTAAGCACAAAAGTTTATCCTTTTTCTGTATTGATAAAACACCTTTTCTAAACGTACCAAATATGTTCCATAAACTTATAAAGTTTTCATCCCCATCAAATGCATACATGCACAGTATATTCACATATCTCCTTGCATAATCTAGGTTTGCTAACCCTGCCCTTTTGACTGCATACTTGTATGCATAATGACAGGAGTGATGCAAGTGGCATGCATTATTGCAACTTGCAGCCAAAGTGTGATGCTCATATGCTGTATGAGTTATGGAAAATAATGCATCCAAATGGCATGTGTGCATTCGCATGAGCTTACTATGCTCTTTTGCATATTAATCATTTCATATTTTCCGACCCTAATTGCAGCAGTTAATTTCAATTTCACATGCATTTCTCTTCTCCTCCCCTCTAATACAGCATTGACATTATCAGCTTTGTCGCCTACTCCACAAAGGCATATTACCGTAGCCATCATCTGGTTTTTGTATTCAACTCAACCTTATTAAAATATTCAATTATCTTTGGCTGGTTGGGTGCTTGAATATGCTTGTCATACACACTCTCCCTCTCTCCTTCTCTCTCTGTCTCTTTTAGGTTTTTGTGTGGCCTAAAGGCTTTCTGTCTTCATATTTCATTTGTTAGGGATTTTTGAGGTTGACTTAAGAAATTTATTATTATGTTGGTTGGGTTTATCAATTTTCTCAAAATCCCCCTGAGATATTTTGCATCTGAGGCTAATTGGTTTATTTTATTTATTTATTGTTAGAAAATTATGCATGACCATAATTCATTTTTGGGACAGGGAATGAGTGCATCAACTCACACTGGCAATGAGCTTCGTAACCATATTATTTTATAACGCAATTTTAGTACATAGTATTGTGGATGTTACTTTCATATTTTTACTAGACAGTACTCTCAATAGTTAAACATGATGGCGATGAAAATGGTATATGATGGTCGGGAATGTGTACCTCTAGTTACGTTGGTCGGAGTCGTAAAAATTTTGTTCGACTCCGGCCACACCAAAATTTTAGAAACACTTCATATTAATGCCAGGACGAATCTTATGTACACACTGAAAAAACAGTGAACCCACCAGGAAGAAAACTTTCGGTTAATTTTAGAAAATTTTTAATATTTGTAGAAAATTTTAACTAAACAGTATTACAAACGTTGGCATCACGCCGATGTCATAAAAATAAGTAAATATTTTTCGACAAATACAAGAAAATTTATTAGACATAACTAAGTTTTTTCACTTGTTAAAGAAAATTTTGTAGTTTGAAGAAAAAACTTGGAGTTCAAAATTGCAAGAATGTCATTACAGACATACGAAGTTCACGATGGACGCATTTGTGGTAAAATTTACAAATTTAAAGAAATTCTGAACTATTTTGTGGAAGACACGAATTCAGTTAATCTTTATGCTTCATTTGAGTATATTTTTTTCCTCGGGTTTAGTTAATTTAACTAACGTACACAAAAAAGTATTAGAGTAAAGAAAACTTTCTCCAAACATAATATTTCTATGAACTAAAATAAAGTTAAATTGGCTTTAGTGAAATAGAGAGTTCACTTTTTTTTGAGTGCAAAGAAACAAAGATCAAATTTCTTGGGTGGTGATAACATGGTATCTTGAACCTTGTTAACATTGTCATCTAAATTGTAAATAAGTTCATATGCAGTCTATGTTAGCTAAAAGAGACAAATTAAATACCTACCCCTAAACAAAAGACCGCCAACATTTTCACAGCTGATTTAACTTTATTTTAGTTCATGAGAATTAGTTGAGTTTAGTTCAATTTTGCAAATGTGAAAAAAATGTTTCTTATTTTAATTATATTTTGCTTACTTTAATGGCGTGAAGTAAAAATGAGACAAATATTGTATAAAAATGAAGTACACAATTTTACGACAATTATATGGGGGCTATATATAATTAGGCACCGATAGGACCAATTTCTGCATGGTTATTAGAAAGTATAAACCAAGTTTCAACGGGATCAGGTGAAATTTGTTTATCCAAGAGGCTCTGGAAGTGAAATCTGTAATCGATTGTATTATCATCGAATTGTATTATGTTTCAATCGATAGCTTGTCTCATTCAGAAGTTACCGTGATTTCAACGGACGAACGGATGGGTTACAAACAGAATGACAAAGTTAGTATACCCCATTAGGTGAAGGGTAAAAAAAAGGTTTCAGACCGTACAAAGTGCATTGGCCAGGATGACATTCTACGGCGATATCGAAAAGGCGGAGTGAATGTAATTGCGTCACAATATAAACTACTCTAAGTTGGTTCAAAAAGTATCCGAACCACTATGAAATACCTTAAAAAATTATATTTTATTCATATCTGTGAATATTTGATAAATTTAGTATTGAAATAATTTAGGTGAAAGATTTCATTTTTTGGCAGGAAATCCGAAATTTTTAGAAGCCTATTTAAGCATTAGGAAGTATCAATGAATATCATAATAAGGAATTTAAAAATATCATTGTTGATTGATTGACGGCAATATTTCCAGTCGTGATGAGACGACTTAATGTGTCAATTTAAACATAGCAATAGGAGGTTGGCGAAATCCGCGACGACAAATACAATAAGCTTGTCGGCAAATATTTCATTATACCCTGCGCCACACTGTGGGACAGGGAATTATAATTTAGTGCATATGTTTGCAATACCCAGAAGGAGACGAGATAGACACATGGTGTCTTTGACAATAATGCTCAGGGTGGGTCCCTGAGTCGATCTAGCCATGTCCGTCTGTCCGACCGTCCGTCTGTCTGTGAACACATTTTTGTGATCAAAGTCTAGGTCGCAGTTAAATCCAATCGCCTTCAAATTTGGCACAAGTTCCAGTTTTGGGTCAGAATAGAACCCTATTGATTTTTGAAAAAATCGGTTCAGATTTAGATATAGTTCCCATATATGCACTTATATAGACCCAGAAGCCACAGCTTTACCCTGATTTGCTCGAAATTTTGCACTAGGAGAGCAATAAGTTCTATAGTCAGGTGTGCCAAATTTGATTGAAATCGGTTCAGATTGAGATATAGCTCTCATATACATCTTTCGTCCGATATAGACTTATATGGCCCCAGAAGCCAGAGTGTTAGCCCAATTTGGTTGAAATTTTGCACTAGGAGTACAATTAGTAGTGTAGTAAAGTGTGCTAAATTTTATTGAAATCGGTTCAGATTTAGATATAACTCCCATATATATCTTTCGCCCGATTTTCCGTCATATGACCACAGAGTTCAAAGTTGTAGTCCGATTTATGTAAAATTTTGCACAGGGAGTAGAATTGAAATACTAAGTATGCATGTCAAATTTGGTTGAAATCGGTTCAGATTTCTATATAGCTTCCATATTTATGCTTTTCCGAATTGGGCAAAAATTACCAAAATACCCACATTTTCCTTATAAAATCGCCACTGCTAAGTCGAAAACTTTTAAAAGTGACTCAAATGTTGCTTTATTTCTAATACATATCTATAGACCGATAAATCATAAATACACTTTTGCGAAGTTACCTCAAAATTGGTTCAGATTAAAATGTTTCCCATATTTTTTTTATAATATAGTGTAATATCCCAGGGCATTAGCCGACTTAAATTGTAAGTCTATAGATTATAAATTTTGTTCAGATGGAGTCAGATTTAAATGTATGTCTTTAGGACAAAAACCTTTATATATAGCACCCAACACATTTGACGGATTTGATATAGTATCGAGAATATGGATTTACAAAGTGGTGCAGGATATAATATAGTAGGCCCCGCTCGACTTTAGACTTTCCTTATTTGTTTTTCTTGTTTCCGAGTATTTTTGAATAAAAACATTTTATATCTTGTTATTTGTTGAGTTATTTCTAAATAACTCAACAAATTTTTTTAGAATTTCTTTCATTTGACGGATTTGATATAGTATCGAAAATATGGATTTACAAAGTGGTGCAGGGTATAATATAGTCGGCCCCGCCCGACTTTAGACTTTCCTTGTTTTTTCTTGTTTCCGAGTATTTTTGAATAAATGTAACATCTCGTTATTTGTTGAGTTATTTCAAAATAAAAGAATGTTCACGTAACCAGACAAGAACAATGTCCAGTGGGGAATTAAAAAAATTGATAAGCGATGGCAACAGTATACCATTTAATTTGTTAATTGATTCAATTATTTAAGCAAATCCGAATAAAAACCAATTAACAAAATTATTGATATTTGCTTTGTTTCCAATTCACATTTTAATTGATTCAATTAATTGTACCCACCACTATAGAATGGTATCGTGGGTATAATAAGTTTGTCATTCCATTTGTAATAATTTTGTTAATTGGTTTTTATTCGATCCCCCGATATGGCTTGCGGAGCCTCTAAGAGAAGCAAATTTCATCCGATCCGACTGAAATTTGGTACATGGTGTTAGTATATGGTCTCTAATGACCATGCAAAAATTGGTCCACATCGGTCCATAATTATATATAGCCCCCATATAAACCGATCACCAGATTTGACCTCCGGAGCCTCTTGGAAGACCAAAATTCATCTGATTCAGTTGGAATTTAGTACGTTAGTATATGGCCTCAAACACCCATGCAAAAATTGGTCGAAATCGGTCAATAATTATATATGGGCCCCATATAAACCGATCCCCAGATTTGACCTCTGGCGCCTTTTGGAGAAGCAAAATTCACCCGATCTGGTTGAAATTTGGTACGTGGTGGTAGTATATGATACTTAACAACCATGCCAAAAGTGGTCTATATCAGTCTATAATCATATATAGCCCCCATATGAACCGACCCCGAGATTTGGTTTTTGAGCCTCTTGGAAGAACAAATTTCATCCGAGTCACTTGAAATTTGGTACATTGTGCTAGTATATGACCGTTAACAACCATGCCTAACTAGGTCCATATCGGTCTATAGTTATATATAGCCCTCAGATATACTTGTTTTATTTCCAGCATTTACAAAGTATCATAACCAAAATATAAAACCAAAAATTATATTGCTTTGCTATTATTATACCCAACACCATAGAATGGTGACGGGGGTATAATAAATTTGTCATTACGCTTGTAACACATCGAAATATCAATTTCCGACTATATAAAGTATATATATTCTTGATCAGGGAGAAATTCTAAGACGATATAACCATGTCCGTCTGTCTGTTGTAATAACGCTGCAGTCTTCTATAATGAACCAATCGTGCTGAAATTTTGCACAAACTCGTCTTTTGTCTGCAGGCAGGTCAAGTTCGAAGATGGGCTATATAGGTCCAGGTTTTGATATAATCCCCATATAAACCGACCTCCCGATTTGGGGTCTTGGGCTTATAGAAACCGTAGTTTTATTTTATATGGTATTTTAGGACCATAAAGAGGTGTGCCAAAAATAGTGAGTATCGGACCATGTTTTGGTATATAGACCGATTATGAAATATGTGAAGTAGACGAATGTTCAAAGAATTCTCAAAAGAACAACCCAAAAATTCCTTCACATAATCTAAAATATGTTCACGTCGATTAACGTTATAGACAAAACGAGCAATAGTATTAACTATTTTATTCACAACCAACAAATTACCATGGCACGTACCAGAATAAACTTCTAAACAGTATATAACCTGAGACTATAACAGGCCATGAGCCAGACAATTCCTGACAAATAAAGGTAGAATCACTCTCGATGAGTAAATCCTACGCAATGCACTCCAAACCCTACAACATACCAAATATGCGGTCTAAAGACAAGTCTACAATCAAGAATCATTGAATGAACAAAAAATTGAAAATGAAAAGGAATACTTGGACCAGTGTTGCCAGGTTAGGGGTTTTCCCCCCAAATTTAGGGGTTTTTTCACGTTTAGGGGGATTTTTGGGGGTAAAAAATTATTTCAGACCTTATAAAGTGGAGCAATTCTCAAGCAAATTCGGAACAATTCTAGCATGAGTTATGAGAAAAAAAATGCGGAAAGTCAACAAGAAGATCCTAAATACAAACAAGTATCCAATAGCATTATTTTCGTTATCTTTTTTAAACTCTTCTGTTGAAAGGGCATTTTTAATATTTGACAAAATTAAAAACAATCGTATTTTAACTTAGCAGCTGAAAGCTTTTTTAGAGTAAGCCCGCTTTTTAAATTGATATACATATTGTATTATTACATCCATAAAAAAAATAATTTGCTCAGGGATGAAATTTTAAACAAACGAAAATCTCTTTTGTTTTAAAGTATTTTCTTAAATAGCAAATTTTATTTTTTATTTACTTCAAACGAAAAAAAAATTTAGCATCAAAAGAAAACTTAGTTTTTCTAAAATTTCGTTTCTCAGTAAAGAACTCTTCTTTCAGGATATATATTTGTGTTAAATTTAATTTTTAAAGTGTATCACTACAGGATTTTTTCACGTAATTTTGGAACCACTTTTTGTACTTTTATACCCTGAAATTTTTTGGGGGTTTTTGAAAAAAGCTTAGACCAATTTAGGGGTTTTTTCTTAAGATTTGGGGGGAAGAATCAAAAATTACCTGGCAACACTGACTTGGACACAAAAAGGTGGGTTAAATTTTGTTCAAAATTGTACTAGGATCGAATATATTTTACAATAATTCAGGCTGAACCCATAAAACTTTTCATCCTTGGTATTGGTGATCTAAACACTATTAAGGTAACAGAATGTTTGTGTATCTAGATGGTCAATTTATCAAAATCTACAGCTTTCGAAGAAAAGTAGACATTTGCATGTGTATTTATATACGTAATATACATGTAATTTTATAACGTATTTATTTCAAATAACTGAAATTTAAATTTCATTAAAACAAAAACAATATGGTTGTTTATTAAAAGTGTCGTAGAAAATTTACATATTTATGGGAGCTATATCTAAATCTGAACCGATTCCGATGAAATTTTGCACATACAGTTAGAGCTATAGAAGATTACATTTAGCCAACTTTGAGTACGATCGGTTGATAAATAAGGGTTTTACGGCCAAATTTGGCAAAATCGGGCGATACATATATATGAGAGCTATAGCTAAATCTGAACCGATTTCGATTATTTTTGGCACATATTGTCAGTACCATAAAAGATTAGAGTAAGCCAAGTTTGAGTAAGATCGCTTAATAAATAAAGTTTTTATGGCCAAATTTGGGAAAATCGGGCGATACATATATATGGGAACTATATCTAAATCTGAACATATTTCGATGAAATTTTGCAGACTTAAAGGGTGATGAAAAAGTGTACTATGTGCAAAATTTGATGACGATCGGTTTGTAAAAAAGCGCAACGTGACTCCATTTGTCGAAATCGGGCGATACATATAAAGGGTGATTTGTTAAGAGCTTGATAACTTTTTTTTTTTTAAAAAACGCATAAAATTTGCAAAATCTCATCGGTTCTTTATTTGAAACGTTAGATTGGTCCATGACATTTACTTTTTGAAGATAATTTCATTTAAATGTTGACCGCGGCTGCGTCTTAGGTGGTCCATTCGGAAAGTCCAATTTTGGGCAACTTTTTCGAGCATTTCGGCCGGAATAGCTCGAATTTCTTCGGAAATGTTGTCTTCCAAAGCTGGAATAGTTGCTGGCTTATTTCTGTAGACTTTAGACTTGACGTAGCCCCACAAAAAATAGTCTAAAGGCGTCAAATCGCATGATCTTGGTGGCCAACTTACCGGTCCATTTCTTGAGATGAATTGTTCTCCGAAGTTTTCCCTCAAAATGGCCATAGAATCGCGAGCTGTGTGGCATGTAGCGCCATCTTGTTGAAACCACATGTCAACCAAGTTCAGTTCTTCCATTTTTGGCAACAAAAAGTTTGTTAGCATCGAACGATAGCGATCGCCATTCACCGTAACGTTGCGTCCAACAGCATCTTTGAAAAAATACGGTCCAATGATTCCACCAGCGTACAAACCACACCAAACAGTGCATTTTTCGGGATGCATGGGCAGTTCTTGAACGGCTTCTGGTTGCTCTTCACTCCAAATGCGGCAATTTTGCTTATTTACGTAGCCATTCAACCAGAAATGAGCCTCATCGCTGAACAAAATTTGTCGATAAAAAAGCGGATTTTCTGCCACTGATTTTGGTAATAAAATTCAATGATTTGCAACCGTTGCTCGTTAGTAAGTCTATTCATGATGAAATGTCAAAGCATACTGAGCATCTTTCTCTTTGACACCATGTCTGAAATCCCACGTGATCTGTCAAATACTAATGCATGAAAATCCTAACCTCAAAAGAATCACCCTTTATAAGGGAGCTATATCTAAATTTGATCCGATTTCATTCCAAATTTCCAAATTCAATAGCGTTCGTCCTTGTGCCCAAAAAACACCCTGTACCAAATTTTACCCAAATTCGTTAATAATTGCGACCGGAATACTGTGAACAAGAAATACATGGACAGACGGACGGACACCAAGCGCTAGATCGACTCAGGAGGTGATTCTGAGTCGATCGGTATATATTTTATGGGGTCTAAAATCAATATTTCTGGTAGGCACATTTTTTGGCCGATCAAACTTATTATACCCTGACCACTATGTGGTTTAGGGTATAAAAAAAATTAACATGCTTGACTGGAACACTAATTGTTGGCATTTCTTACCAACTATTGTTGATAACACTCACAAAAATACAAATAGAATATTATTGTAGAATCATTATTTCTATGAAATTCGATTATGAAAAATCGAATATTTGAATTTTGATCGGTAAAAATAATCGAAAAGTCGAAAAATCAATTATTGGTTTGTACTAAAGATTCCTAGATTCCTAGGACGAATATAATAATATCCGTCCATTCATTCATATAAATTTGTTTATGTAGCAAACATATCCGCACTTACCACAAATTTTACTTATATTATGAATATATTACATCAAATTTATGAATGGGTTACATCACATTGATAAATCGATTACATCAAATTGACGAATCGATAACATCATATTGATGAATGAATTACGTCAAATTTAGGAAAAACATTCATCACTGTGACGATAGCGTTTGTAGCGACGGCGAAGGAGAATTGTACTTTTGAAGAATTTCATCATCGCATGGATGAAAGAGAATAATCGGAGATACGAAAAACATAATTGCATAGATGAACTACTTTCATCACCTGGACGTAATATAGTGATCTATGGGATGTCAATATGTTCATCACAGCGATGAATTACAATTCATCGCCATGACGAAAAATTCATCACTGGGATGAAATATTACGTTAGCTCATTTTTGACGAAAAATTCGTCACCGGGACGTAAAAATTCGTTTTAATGACGTACATTTTCCTTTCAGTGTATATAATTGTTTTTAGAGTCTTCTCTTGTTTTACATTTTCTTCATCATTAAAAAAAATAAAAAAACTAAAAATGAGCCAAAAAGAGCCCAAATGAAAAAGAGCCAGAAAATAGCAAGCAGCTCAAAAAAGACCCAATTCGGCACTTTAGAGCCAGTAACGTCAACACTGGGTGCCAACTATGCTGTATATCGGTCCGTATTCTTATATAGCTCGATTATAAATAACGTCCTGCTATTTTTTAACACATATTTTTTTGTTCAATAATTCTCCATTTAAACATATCTACCTTATATAGAATATCTTACGATAACTCATGTGAAGGACAGCAAATGTACGGAAAGTCAACTGCCATTATTACACTCAGCTCTTGGCATTTTTGTTCAACCCCTCAATCTTCAGCATACGAAATATCCTGATTATCATGTTATTTATCATATTTTTGATAAATATGAATTTAAAAATGATTTATGATAAAATATCAGCAGCATAAAAAATCTCATATTTTTTGCAAAATAAGCAAAACACATCAGAGTGGTGGCAAATAGCAACGGAGTGCAGTCTCTTCCCAAGTTCAGATAAATGAAAATTCAGCAACGAACTGAAAATACCAACATCTTTTAGACACCCAACCAGTACATATCTATAACGATGACTTTTAACTCGTCAATATCATTAATCAAAATCTAAAATATCATTTATATTCATTTTCCCCAGTCGGCGCTACATGGTCAAAGAAATTTCAACATCAACAATGCGCCGTGAGCTTCCAAAGATATCGCACGTCCATACATGAAATGAAGACCAAATTAATATCACGTCATGGAAAACATGAAAGCTGGAACAGCTGGAATTCGAGGGGAAGAGTGATGGAAATGCAAAGCGATCAAACCTGGGTTTCAGAAAAAGGCACAAACTTAAGATAAATTACTTCCATTGTGAATGAAGAGGACAGAGACACTCCAAAACAAGGAAAAAAATTATGCTATATTGGGTCGGACGGAAGCTCACCCTCAACCATTGAATAGATAGACTTTGCTATACAAAATCCGAGATCTACACACCAAAAAATGAAACGTTTGGAATACGGTGTACACTCAAAACAATAGGTTGGTCGGTTTCAAAGATTTTGCTTTTACACTAATGATCTTGGTATTGGTTCCAAGAAGCGGAGAACTGAAGTAAGGATACATTTCATTTTATTTAGAATTATAATCTGAAGCTCAAATAAGGCCAAAATATAAGTGTTAGCTATGGTAGAAGCTCATAATCGATATAGATCTAATTTATTAAAATTAAAACATGACAAATGAATTTCGTATTTTCGTAAGGTATTAAGGTATTCCACAACCATGTGACTCGATTTAGGAACGATCTAAATCGAGTCACATTCTACTAGAACCTCCAAACTGGATTTTGTCTGCTAGATTTGGCGGTGTCCTGAATTTAAGTACTTTGCAAAATAACATAATGCTTCTAAGCTATTAAAGTAATCGAAAGTACAAATCTAATATTCGTGCAAAAATTGGTCCATATCGGTCCATAATTATATATAGCCACCATATAATTCGATCCCCAGATTTGGCTTGCGGCACCTCTTGGAGGAGCAAATTTCATACGATCCTGTTAAAATTTGACCCTCTAATTACCGGTTCATTATTATCTACAACAAGAACTGCTTATATAGGTATTTAATTAACTAAGACAATCTGTAATAGTATTAAAATATCTTACCATCGGCAAGTGCTACCATAACCCAAATAATTCTTTAGTAGAACTTTCTACGCAAACCATGGTGGAAGGTTTATAAGATTCGGCCGAACTCACGACCATATATACGTGTTTAGTTTAGAATTCCTTAAGTAAAATCAGAATTTTCTTTTATGTGGAATCCCCACATTTTTTGTCAGTGTAGACTTCGTCAAATTCTATCTGTCTTATTTTGCATCCCTCTTATTTCCTTTTGTATATTTATCATATACTATAATTTGTGCATACATTTTATGAGTTTTGATATCACAGTCATATCTTTATACACACAACCATATGAGTGACTGCATCAATATACATCAATAATCTTGTTAGTTATGAGATTAAAATTAAAATAAATGAATTGAAACCACTATATTGCAATTGAAGAATTGCAATCGTATAATCTCTATTATTTGAACGAATGTGTATAAAATATAATAAATTATTCAAGGCATTCCATCGGACTTATATTCATTAATCAATAATTGGTTGGGTTGAATACCAGTCCAGCACAGTACGGTTCGAGTTTTTATATAAAATGTATAATAGTCTTATTTAGCTAGAAATTCCATAATATTATGTGAGTACAATTTCCACAGTTTTTAATTTGAGTATCGGGATTATACTGAAAGCTACCAAAATAGGCATTAATCAAGAGTGATGATTTTTTTGTCGTTATTTCTGTAGCCGAATGTTCTGAGCACAAATATTTGCACTGTGAAACAAGTTGCTTTATTGACGTTTACCGATTTTTAGTATTCAAGACAAGAAATTGACTTAATTTGTTACTTGGATTAAGTTCACATAAGAATTTGCTATTATCACCCGATTTTCCTCCATTTTTATACCCTCCACCATAGGATGGGGGGAATATTAACTTTGTCATTCCGTTTGTAACATATCGAAATATTGATCTAAGACCCCATAAAGTATATATATTCTGGGTCGTGGTGAAATTCTGAGTCGATCTGAGCATGTCCGTCCGTCTGTTGAAATCACGCTAACTTCCGAACGAAACAAGCTATCGACTTGAAACTTGGCACAAGTACTTGTTATTGATGTAGGTCGGATAGTATTGCAAATGGGCAATATCGGTTCACTTTTACGTATAGCCCCCATATAAACGGACCCCCAAATTTGGTTTGCGAGGCCTCTAAGAGAAGCAAATTTCATCCGATCCGGCTGAAATTTGGTACATGGTGTTAGTATATGGTCTCTAACAACCATGCAAAAATTGGTTCACATCGATCCATAATTATATATATAGCCCCCATATAAACCGATCCCCCGATTTTGCTTGCAGAGCCTCTAAGAGCAACAATTTTCATCCGATCCGGCTGAAATTTGGTACATGGTGTTAGTATATGGTCGCTAATAACCGTGCAAAAATTGGTCCATATCGGTCCATAATTATATATAGCCCCCATATAAACCGGTCCCCCGATTTGGCTTGCGGAGCCTCTAAGAGAAGCAAATTTCATCCGATCCGGCTGAAATTTGGTACATGGTGTTAGTACATGGTCTCTAACAACCATGCAAAACTTGGTTCACATCGGTCCCCCGATTTGGCTTGCGGAGCCTCTAAGGGAAGCAAATTTCACCCGATCGGCTGAAATTTGGTACATGGTATTGGTATATGTTCTCTAATGACCATGCAAAAATTGGTCCACATCGGTCCATAATTATATATAGCCCCCATATAAACCGATCCCCCGATTTGGCTTGCGGAGCCTCTAAGAAACGAAAATTTAATCCGATCCGACTGAAATTTGGTACATGGTGTTGGTATATGTTCTCTAATGACCATGCAAAAATTGGTCCATATCGGTCCATAATTATAAATAGTCCCCTATAAATCGATTCCCAGATTTGTCCTCCGGAGCCTCTTGGAGGAGCAAAATTCATCCGATCCGGTTGAAATTTGCAACGTGGTGTTAGAATAAGGCCGCTAATATACATGCCAAAATTGGTCCATATCGGTCGATAGTTATATATAGCCGATCCCCAATCACACAAAAATTGGTCGATATCGGTTCATATTCATGGTTGCCACTCGAGCCAAAAATAATCTACCAACATTTTATTTTTATAGAAAACATTGTCAAAATTTTATTTCTATAGAAAATTTTGTCAAAATTTTATTTCTGTAGAAAATTTTGTCAAAATTTTATTTCTAAAGAAAATTTTGTCAAAATTTTATTTCTATAGAAAAAATTTTCCAAATTTTATTTCTATAGAAAATTTTTTCCATAGTTTATTTCTATAGAAATTTTTTTCCAAATTTTACTTTTATAGAAAATGTTGTCAAAATGTTATTTCTATAGAAAATTTTGTCAAACTTAATTATATACTTATTCAATCGGCCTTTTTTAGTTATATATACCACGTATGGACTACCTTGCAATTTAGAAGACGGTGTTAGGAAGTTTTAAGATACCTTGCCATTGGCAAGTGTTACCGCAACCCAAGTAATTCGATTGTGGATAACAGTCTTCTGTAGGAGTTTCTACGCAATCCATGGTGGAGGGTACATAAGCTTCGGCCTGGCCGAACTTACCGTATATACTTGTCAGTATCCAAGATAAGAAATCGACTTCATTTGTTACTTGGATTAAGTTGGACAAGTAGTAATGTATATGAGTTCTTCTCGTCCCAAAACTGGCAAGTTTTAAAAAAGAAAACATTTTGTTTTCAAAAATTCTCATTGGGCGATTGCTCAGCAGATCTCTTTTCCAAAAAATCTAATGTGTTTACTATCTAACTCCGAAAGGTTTCAATATTAGAAATATGCAAATTACAAAAAATAAAGTATTATTTAAAACCCCCACTTTGGGGATTTTTAATACGAATTTTGGGAATAGTACATTCAGCAATACATCTTATAACAATTTTCTCGGCAAAACTTAATAAAAATCATAATGATATCATAATTAGTTCAAAAGTTTTAAATGCTTCTATTCATATTTTTAATCCACAAACAAATTGTTCCTTGTGCAAAAAGTTTCAAAATTCCTAAATTTTCGATTATCTCAAATACCTTTCCAACCATAAATTATGCATAAGGCTTTGCTAAGTAAAATGCGGCTGAAATTTGCACTAAACCTCACTAACTCTGGTAAAATAGTATTTTTTTTACTCTCCCGATTAAATAAAACTTAAATGATAGGATGTGATTACGAAGGACTTCTGCCCTATTACAGGCTTATAAAGGGTGATTCTTTTGAGGTTAGGATTTTCATGCATTAGTATTTGACAGATCACGTGGGATTTCAGACATGGTGTCAAAGAGAAAGATGCTCAGTATGCTTTGACATTTCATCATGAATAGACTTACGATCTGCCACAACGTCGAATTTTCAGTGAATGGGCCCTAGAAAAGTTGGCAGAAAATCCGCTTTTTTATCGACAAATTTTGTTCAGCGATGAGGCTCATTTCTGGTTGAATGGCTACGTAAATAAGCAAAATTGCCGCATTTGGAGTGAAGAGCAACCAGAAGCCGTTCAAGAACTGCCCATGCATCCCGAAAAATGCACTGTTTGGTGTGGTTTGTACGCTGGTGGAATCATTGGACCGTATTTTTTCAAAGATGCTGTTGGACGCAACGTTACGGTGAATGGCGATCGCTATCGTTCGATGCTAACAAACTTTTTGTTGCCAAAAATGGAAGAACTGAACTTGGTTGACATGTGGTTTCAACAAGATGGCGCTACATGCCACACAGCTCGCGATTCTATGGCCATTTTGAGGGAAAACTTCGGAGAACAATTCATCTCAAGAAATGGACCGGTAAGTTGGCCACCAAGATCATGCGATTTGACGCCTTTAGACTATTTTTTGTGGGGCTACGTCAAGTCTAAAGTCTACAGAAATAAGCCAGCAACTATTCCAGCTTTGGAAGACAACATTTCCGAAGAAATTCGGGCTATTCCGGCCGAAATGCTCGAAAAAGTTGCCCAAAATTGGACTTTCCGAATGGACCACCTAAGACGCAGCCGCGGTCAACATTTAAATGAAATTATCTTCAAAAAGTAAATGTCATGGACCAATCTAACGTTTCAAATAAAGAACCGATGAGATTTTGCAAATTTTATGCGTTTTTTTTTTAAAAAAAGTTATCAAGCTCTTAACAAATCACCCTTTATAAAATTTGTTGAAAATTTCATAAATATATGTAGAAATCTCAAGTTTTTGTTAGCAACTTGAGGGCAAGAAGAATGTTTTTATATAACTACGAGTATGGAATAACTAGAGCGCTGGGCTTAACTTATTTTAAACATTTTGAATCGATTTCAAATTGATAATTCCAATTTTGTGATATTGTTTTGCAGAAAAACTAAATGCCCCAATGTGTCCATTGAATTGTTGCCGCACTTTGTGTTATGCAAGTGATAATGGATCCCCAAGTGTGAGAGTTCGTGGGTCTCTGAGAGAGTTGTCATTTTTCAAAAACAGCAACAATTTGAATTTTTTGACATGAACATAAATTTTTGCAAAAAATAAAGTCTCAACGACCAAACAAATGGCAAAAATAATAATAATTCATTCAAGTCTCATAATGGTAATACATTTATTTTGTTGCCTGCATCGCATTGTGGCTTGACTTTAAGGGATGCAAGGGGAAAACCGACTATTACGTTTCCATTACCAGCCATCACACAGTTGTTGGTTTGGTCTCAAGAGCCATTGCTACTTTTTCTGTGTAGAAGTTGTTCCTTGGTTGGCTGACTTGGAAATATGGCGAGCTGGTTAATATGATTTATATTCCACAGACACGACAGTTAATTTGATATTTTGATTAACTGCAGAAAACCCCGAAAACACGATTAATGTTCTTCAATCTACAAAATTGGCTTCAAGGGAAATACACAATATGGACAATTTGACTTTTTTGTTGAGAAAAATATTTTATGCATTTTGCTAATAGGTAAAATATTATTTAAGGTCAGTTCGGGGACATTTGAATATTGATATACACTTTGAAACGCTTCCTAAGCCATGACATGTAATGTTCTTGAAATAATGCTTTTCCAGGGACTGTTTGTAGGAATTTAATATTTGACTTTTCAATTTCATAATTGATAGTAAGGAGAGTTCGGTATATATTGCTTTGAACAAATAGGGATTAATTTTTCACAATAGTCTCCCCTTAACTCGATGTAATTCGGCCAGTTTCAAGAAGAAATCGTTTTCGAGGGGCCTACAGAATGGACTTCCATATCGGACGGATTGGGCCACATCCCTACAATTCTATGGATATGGAGTCAGTTTGCAGCCCTGTTCGAATAGTCCTAATAACGGAATAGAAAAACTGACTGTGTTACCATTTTATGTCTACAGTGCACAGACGAAACAGACTGTTTTTCATATGCTTAAATGTGAAAAATATATGTTTGGAACTCAAATTTTTAGCACATTATTTGTAGGGGGAAGCATATAATGTTTGGGATATATATGTTAATATGTTAGAACATATTATGTTTGTGACATTACATTTTCTTAAATATATACTTTTGGATGCAAACATATATTAATTTAAACAATAAGAGAAAATAGAAAAAAAAGATCAGAGAAAAAATCATAATTATTTTCAATTTTTTTGTAGATAACAGGTTGGCTGATAAGGCCCCGGTCTAACAAAGAAAAACACATTTTTTGTCAAAATTCGTTTTTATTATTTAACATAGTTCCCTTCAAGAGTGATACAACGATTATAACGACCTTCCAATTTTTTGATACCATTTTGGTAGTATTCCTTCGATTTTTGCCTCAAAATAGGCCTCAGTTTCGGCGATCACCTCTTCATTGCAGCCAAACTTTTTCCCTGCGAGCATCCTTTTGAGGTCTGAGAACAAGAAAAAGTCGCTGGGGGCCAGATCTGGAGAATACTGTGGGTGGGGAAGCAATTCGAAGCCCAATTCATGAATTTTTGCCATCGTTCTCAATGACTTGTGGCACGGTGCGTTGTCTTGGTGGAACAACACTTTTTTCTTCTTCATATGGGGCCGTTTTACCGCGATTTTGACCTTCAAACGCTCCAATAACGCCATATAATAGACACTGTTGATGGTTTTTCCCTTCTCAAGATAATCGATAAAAATTATTCCATGCGCATCCTAAAAAACATAGGCCATTACTTTGCCAGCGGACTTTTGAGTCTTTCCATGCTTCGGAGACGGTTCACCGGTCGCTGTCCACTCAGCCGACTGTCGATTGGACTCAGGAGTGTAGTGATGGAGCCATGTTTCATCCATTGTCATATATTGACGGAAAAACTCGGGTGTATTACGAGTTAACAGCTGCAATCACCGCTCAGAATCATCAACATGTTGTTGTTTTTGGTCAAATGTGAGTTCGCGCGGCACTCATTTTGCACAGAGCTTCCGCATATCCAAATATTGATGAATGATATGACCAACACGTTCCTTTGATATCTTTAAGGCCTTTGCTATCTCGATCAACTTCATTTTACGGTCATTCAAAATCATTTTGTGAATTTTTTTATGTTTTCGTCGGTAACCACCTCTTTTGGGCGTCCACAGCGTTCACCGTCCTCCGTGCTAATTTCACCACGCTTGAATTTTGCATACCAATAAATTATTGTTGATTTCCCTGGGGCAGAGTCCGGAAACTCATTATCAAGCCAAGTTTTCGATTCCACCGTATGTTTTCCGTTCAGAAAACAGTATTTTATCAAAACACGAAATTCCTTTTTTTCCATTCTTTTCACAATAACAAAAGTTGCTTCACAAAAGACGCTCTATCTCACAAACTAATTGACTTACAGACGTCAAATTTTGACACGAATCATTTGAAGGTTGGTACTATATAACAAGTAGGGAAAGTCCATTAGCGTAGCTAGACAATTTTCCTAGGGGGGGCTATAGCCCCCCTAGCTAAAAATTTATAGACTGAACTTATAGGTTCAATTAATGTTTTATTTCATAAAATTGATTAAAAATTAGACATCAAAATAACTCGACAATTAATTTATAATAAAGCAACTGAAAGTAGTTGCCAACAAAAAAATTGTGAGTTGTTCTTAAGGCACAACTTTAAAAGTACTTCCAAAAATGTCCTCAATTATTTTAACTACACAGGAAGTTTTTTTACTTCATTTTTTTCATATTTTAATGTGTAATTTTTTGTTTTCTTTTTTTCAAATAGTTTAAAAAAGAGTAAGAATAAATAAATTGGTACAAATTATTCAAATTTTGCCACAAAACTGCTAAATCCATTATAGAAAAATCGATAAATTTGGAAATTATTCGAGGAAAAACGTTTCAAACAAGCGTCAGAATGCATTAAAAGTAATAAAAACAATATAAAAATTATTTATTTGGGAAAATATCACAAAATTTTTTAATTCACATTGAAAACACTGAATTCGGATCTTACCTTAAGTGATGCAAATTCATCGCAACGGCTGTTGAAACGGTGGACATTTATCCTATGACAAGCTCATATTACATTCATTGCTTCTCCGCCAATTTTGCACCACTTCTAGACCCAAAAAGAACATTTTCACTACTTTTTTGGCAAAGCTTTTTCGCAGCATTATTAAGATATTAATTTATGAAAGAATAGTTTTAATATCAATTACTATTTTTTTAATTAAATTGACTAAACTAAATCAATCATAAATTCAACCACAGCTTTATTTCATAAATATCTGACTTCAAACATTGCCATCGGCAACTGCTACCACAACCCAAGTAATTCGATTGTTCATGAAAGTCTTTAGAGGAACTTTGTGCGATTGTATATACTTGTTTAATTTTTGTAAAAATTAAAAAACTATTGACATTTATTGAAAAATGGAAAATCATAAATAGAGTTTCAAATTTTGGGGGGGGGGGCTAAAATTTTTCTGGGGGGGTCTAAGCCCCCTCCCCAGAGGCCTTCCTACGCTTATGGGAAAGTCTAAAGTCGGGCGGGGCCGACTATATTATACCCTGCACCACTTTGTAGATCTAAATTTTCGATACCATATCACATCCGTGAAATGTGTTGGGGACTATATATAAAGGTTTGTCCCAAATACATACATTTAAATATCACTCGATTTGGACAGAATTTGATAGACTTCTACAAAATCTATAGACTCAAAATTTAAGTCGGCTAATGCACTAGGGTGGAACACAATGTTAGTAAAAAAATATAGGAAACATTTAAATCTGAAGCAATTTTAAGAAAACTTCGCAAAAGTTTATATATGATTTATCGCTCGATATATATGTATTAGAAGTTTAGGAAAATTAAAGTCATTTTTACAACTTTTCGACTAAGCAGTGGCGATTTAACAAAGAAAATTTTGGTATTTAGACCATTTTTGTTGAAATCAGAAAAACATATATATGGGAGCTATATCTAAATCTGAACCGATGTCAACCAAATTTGGCACGCATACACGCAAAGAAAAAAAAAACGTTTGGAAAACGTGTACCGAAAACGTTTTTCGTTTGTTAGAGTTTTTTGAATTGCTTCGAAAATTTTAAACTTTTATCACCAAAAAAAATTCGTTTGTTACAAAATTGTTATTTTTTCAATAAAAAAAGTTATTTTTGAAACCACAACACACTCCATTTCGTTTATATCAAACACTGTTCTTTTCTGACTTTAGGTCTTTAGTAGGACACATTTTACAGTTCAAAATTTAATATACTACAATGTAATGTTGAACATTTTTTCGGAATCTTCCGAACATATCTGGAATATATGTTAACAAAAAAAAAAAAAACAAAAAACTTTGGTCGAAGCAGGGATCGAACCCACGACCCTTGGCATGCAAGTCGGACATAGCAATCACTGCTCCACGGTGCCAAACTAAATGTTTGTTTCTGTTAAATAAACTTTGTTTATTCGGTTCGTGGGCGCCACAAGCTATGCTATATAAATATAACTTATATATATATTTATCTATTGATGACCATAACAGGTACATAGCTCAATGGTTAGTGTGTTGGCTTACAAAGTGCATGGTCCGCGGTTCGATTCTCCGTCCAGGCGAAAGGTAAAAAAAATGTAAAAATTTATAAAATCGTATAATTTCTTCTACATTGTTTGTATTACAGAAAAGGTGCAAAAACTAAAAAAAAACTTCGTGGAAGTGAGAAACATGCGAGGGAAAATGCAATTAGCCAGAATTTTTTTTTTTTTGAGATAGTCTTTATGAAATTGTATTTACATCCTGGAAAAGAATAAACGTTTATCACAAAAAGTATATACTTTTCTTCCAAATACACTTCCTTTCAACGAAAAGCAGTGACGAGACACCCTTATTATATGCATATTGAACAGCTTAGCCATTTCGACGAGAGATTTGCGGAAGTCTACAACCGCTCTCAAGTTGAAGGGCATAGAGTCAAAGTCTTTTAATGTAAGTTGACTATCTACGTATATGTCTACTATATTTTTGGAACATTACATCTCTTTTGAGAGATATATGAATGAACACACAAATTTTTTTCCTGATTCAATCACGAAATTAATTGATCCAATTAAGTTTTTAATTGAAATGTCTTCAATCACAGAAATGATAGTATCAATAAAAATATTAATTGAAAGTCAATTAAAAATCAATTGATCCAATTAAAAAATTAATTGATACTATTAGATTTGGTGATTGATTTTTGTTTCAATTAAAAAATTTGTTGAATCAATTAAATTTTTAATTGAGTATTTTTTAAAACTCAATTAACACTTTAATGGGAAAATTTTCGTGAAATTTGTTTTTGTGTTTATCTAAATCTGAACCGATTTCAACAAAATTTAGCACATTTGAAAATATCATGTGTACACTTTGTGGGTGAATGTCTAGTTTCTGGGGCCTTACAAGTGCAGATCGGGTTTTTTCTTGTGAAGATGGTAAATCAAATTGTTTTTATATATTACATTAAAAGAACTTCTAGTGAGGTGAAAATTACACGTATTGCTCCATATTCCTAAGATATTTTCCAATCCAATACATGTAATCTTAGGAGTGCCAAATTCCACCAACATATCTATTATAATAAGAATTTGTCTCAAAAACAGACATCAATTCCTACTTCAAGAACTTTTTGTGGTTTTAGTGTTTGTGCTACTCCCTCTAACCCCACCCAAAACATTGTCTTTGTATAGAAACTATTTTACTGTCCATTTAGCAACATTTTACCTACTGGCATGCATAAATATCCCAAATGCCAATGCGTTAGACTTTAAACAGCATTCAAGACATGTTAACGCCCCAAACTTCCTGTCTTTTACAAATTACTAACATTTTTGCACAATCTCCACAAACTCCAAACCGAATGACAAAACATTTCCTTTAGCAGTGGAAGTGTATGTCACTGTTGTGTGCACTACAAGGATCTGTAAGGAATGAATGTAGATATGGCCACGCAGGTCTGGGTCTGACCCACCAATATTTTGTTGCTCGAGACAGCAAGACGTTAATCACATTGAATTATGTGACATTCCTACGTGAGGCGTGTGAGGATGTTTTCTCTAAAGTTAACCGGCACCAGAACAGCCACCAGGATATGTGACTACAATAGCGTCACCTACTCCTTTCAAGAATAACGGTGAATATCCACACACAGTTATAGTCATGGTCCCCACATATCCGCACAATATATCACCCGGCCATTTATTGTGTTATTGTTTTCTCTGGTGTTGGCTATTGCTATCAATTTCCCCTCCTTGGTATTGCATTGTCACCAAGCAATGGCCACGTGTCCAAACATGGATGCCCGGTTGGTAAGTGCATATAATATTTTCCTTTGTTTACACTTAAAGGAAACTGAGGGAACATATATTTTGGAATTCAGACATCAATAAATAATTTGAATAAGTTAATGCAGAAGAATGTTCACTTGGACTAAATATTAGGTTCCATATACAGCGGAGCTTAACACAACAAGATCTGATTTTAGCCGCCGCCGATTTGGCAGAGATGATGCCGAATATGTCGACTCATCTCGACTCAAATATAGCCGCCAAATAATCAAAATAATTTATTAAAAAAAAAAACATAAAAACTTCGCAAAAATCGTGCTCAAAACAGAGAATGAAGCAGATCCTTTTTTGTCGGCGGCGACGGGCACTAAATTTTTTTGTCTCTGGCGATAGCAACTTGACGGCTACGCCGATATAAATTTGTCCATTCGGCGGCGGACAATTATCTATTATAAAATAAATTTGAAGTTATTCGAATGGTAATAAGATTAGTTGTACAACCAATCTTACAAACTAATTTATTTTTCATTCAAATTTTCTTAGCTAAATTTTTGCAAAATTAGTATAGCAGCTTGCAAAAGGTATATATATATATATATATATATATATATATATATATATATATATATATATATATATATATATATATATATATATATATATATATATATATATATATATATATATATAAATTTTTCTCATTTAAATCGATATTTTTTGATTAATTGGCGGCTATAATCGGCGGCACGTGGACTGGCAAAAATGGTCGGCGGCGACTGAAATCGGCGGCGCGACTCGGCGGCTTCATTCTCAGGCTCAAAAGATATGAATGATATGTAAATTTGATTGTAAGATTGGTTGTACAACTAATCTCATAACCACTCCGATGATCTCAATTTGATTTATTAAGAAATTAACGTCCACCGCTGAATATACAAATTTTGATCGGCTTAGCCGTCAAGCCGCCGCTGCCGGAGTCAATATTTTAGAATAAGCCGCCGCCGGTAAAAACCGGTCGGCTTCATTCTCTGATCTAAATTTTATCAATAATTAGTATTAAAGTTATAATTAATCATCTAAAATACATTCACGCTCGTCTGGCTGCTCAAAGATTTATTGCAAAGCCTCCAAAAGCATTTTGTTCTATTGCATTCAGAAATAAATTTATTCGTGATGGAATGCAAGGGTGATAATGTAACATGCTTTACATTTGCCTGGAAAACCACAAGTGGCTATCGTTAGAGCTCTACAGCATTTAAATGTAACTATATATTTTGTTTTCCGTACCATTGTTCGTTACCATGATACTGCTAGTGTTGCATCGAGTCAAGAAAAAACGGGAAACATCATCAAAAAAGATCCAAAAAGTGAAGTCCAGATTTGATCTTGAAGGGATGCAACACATATTGCAAAATATAATTGGACTAAAGCCATTGAATTTCCAAAAAGTACTACAGCTCATCGATGCACACAAATAAGTTAGACTGGAAGGAGGCCAAGGAGTTATAATGTCAGTATTAAAGGCCTGAATGGATAAATATTTCGGCCGTAGACAATGGACATTGCAACAAGACTCAGCACTATCATATTCGCACGCGTCAACCATGAATGAATTAAAAATTAGTTCGTCGTTTCATTTCTTACGCACAATCGCCACCAAAATCTCCGTATCGTAATTCGTTGAACTTTAGCGCCTGGGTGATTTCGGAGAGTAATGTTGGTACTAAACAAGGCCAGGCCGAATCTTAAATACCCACCACCATGAATCAAATAATATAATTGTTTCCTTTGAAAATTCTTCGTCGTGTTACTTGAATTTCAGATGGACTTGATGACAGATACTCTCAATCAAGCAAACATATATATCAACATAGAAATCAGGAGACTTAACACATGGGGGCTATACTAAAAAACTATTTACGGACCTAAACTTTGTATACCCTCCATCATAGGATGGGGGTATATAAACTTTGTCATTCCGTTTGTAACACATCGAAATATTGCTCTAAGACCCCATAAAGTATATATATTCTGGGTCGTGGTGAAATTCTGAGTCGATCTAAGCATGTCCGTCCGTCCGTCCGTCCGTCTGTTGAAATCACGCTAACTTCCGAACGAAACAAGCTATCGACTTGAAACTTGGCACAAGTAGTTGTTATCGATGTAGGTCGGATGGTATTGAAAATGGGCCATATCGGTCCACTTTTACGTATAGCCCCCATATAAAGGGACCCTCAGATTTGGCTTGTGGAGCCTCTAACAGAAGCATATTTCATCCGATCCGGCTGAAATTTGGTATATGGTATTGGTATATGGTCTCTAACAACCATGCAAAAATTGGTCCACATCGGTCCATAATTATATATAGCCCCCATATAAACCGATCCCCAGATTTGGCTTGCGGAGCCTAACAGAGAAGCAAATTTCATCCGATCCGGCTGAAATTTGGTACATGGTGTTGGTATATGGTCTCTAACAACCATGCAAAAATTCGTTCACATCGGTCCATAATTATATATAGCCCCCATATAAACTGATCCCCAGAATTGGCTTGCGGAGCCTCAAAGAGAAGAAAATTTCATCCGATCTAAAAATTTTGTCAAAATTTTATGTCTACTTTGTCAAACTGAATTATATACGTATTGGATCGATCTTTTTATACCCTCCATCATAGGATGGGGGTATATAAACTTTGTCATTCCGTTTGTAACACATCGAAATATTGCTCTAAGATCCCATAAAGTATATATATTCTGGGTCGTGGTGAAATTCTGAGTCGATCTAAGCATGTCCGTCCGTCTGTTGAAATCACGCTAACTTCCGAACGAAACAAGCTATCGACTTGAAACTTGGCACAAGTAGTTGTTATCGATGTAGGTCGGATGGTATTGAAAATGGGCCATATCGGTCCACTTTTACGTATAGCCCCCATATAAAGGGACCCTCAGATTTGGCTTGTGGAGCCTCTAACAGAAGCATATTTCATCCGATCCGGCTGAAATTTGGTATATGGTGTTGGTATATGGTCTCTAACAACCATGCAAAAATTGGTCCATATCGGTCCTTAATTATATATAGCCCCCATATAAACCGATCCCCAGATTTGGCTTGTGGAGCCTCTAAGAGAAGCAAATTTCATCCGATCCGGCTGAAATTTGGTACATGGTGTTGGTATATGGTCTCTAACAATCATGCAAAAATTGGTCCACATCGGTCCATAATTATATATAGCCCCCATATAAACCGATCCCCCGATTTGGCTTGCGGAGCCTCAAAGAGAAGCTAATTTCATCCGATCCGCCTGAAATTTGGTACATGATATTGGTATATGGTCTCTAACAACCATGCAAAAATTGGTCCACATCGGTGCATAATTATATATAGCCCCCATCATTAGCGTAGCTAGACAAATTTCCTAGGGGGGACTATAGCCCCCCTAGCTGAAAATTTATAGACTGAAATTATAGGTTCAATTTATGTTTTATTTCATAAAAATGAATAACAATATAGGCATCAAAATAACTCGACAAATAATTTATAATAAAGCAACTAAAAGTAGTTCCACACTTTTCCCAGCAAAAAAATTGGGAGTTGTTCTAATGTCACAACTTTAAAAGCACTTCCAAAAATGTCCTCACAAAGAAGTTAATTATTTTAACTACACAGGAAGTTTTTCTACTTCATTTTTTCATATTTTAATGCGTAATTTTTTATTTTCTTTTAAAAAAAGGTAAGAAGAAATAAAATGGTACAAATTATTCAAATTTTGCCACAAAAATGCTAAATTCATTATAGAAATTTTTATAGAATTTTTGAAAATATTCGAGGGAAAACGTTTCAAACAAGCGTTAGAATGCATTAAAAATCATAAAAAATATAAAAATTAATTATTTGGGAAAATATAACAAAATTTTTTAATTCACATTCAAAACACTGAATTTGGATCACAACTTAAGAAGTGATGCAAATTCATTGCAACGGCTGTTGAAACGGTGGACATTCGTTCTGTGACAATTTCATATTACATTCATCGCTTCTCCGCCAATTTTGCACCACTTCCGGACCCAAAAAGAAGATTTTCACTTCTTTTTGGCTATGCTTTTTTGCAGCATTATTAAGATATTAATTTATGAAGGAATAGTATCAATTACTATTTTTTTTAATTAAATTGACTAAACCAGACTAAACAAAATAATAAAGGAGCTTTAGTTATTCAACTAAATCAAAAGTTCAACCACAGATTTATTTTATAAATATTAGATTTCAAGCATTGCCATCGGCAACTGCTACCACAACTAAATTAATTCGATTGTGCATGAAAGTCTTTAGCGGAACTTTGTGCGGTTGTATATACTTGTTTAATTTTTAGAAAAATGTAAAATCGTAAATAGGTTTTCAAATTCTGGGGGGGGTAAAATTTTTCTGGGGGGTCTAAGCCCCCTCCCCAGATGCCTTCCTACGCTTATGGCCCCCATATAAACCGATCCCCAGATTTGGCTTGCGAAGTCTCCAAGAGAAGCAAATTTCATCCAATCCGGTTGTAATTTGGAACATGGTGTTAGTATATGATCTTTAATAACCGTGCCAGAATTGGTCCATATCGGTCCATAATTATATATAGCCCCCTTATAAAACATTCTCCAGATTTGACCTCCGGAGCCTCTTGGAGGAGCAAAATTCATCCGATCCGGTTCAAATTAGGCACATGGTGTTAGTATATGGTCGCTAACAACCATACCAAAATTGGTCCAATCACACAAAAATTGGTCCATATCGGTTCATAATCATGGTTGCCACTAGAGCAAAAAATAATCTACCAAAATTTTATTTCTATAGAAAATTTTGTCAAAATTTTATTTCTAGAGAAAATTTTGTTAATATTTTATTTGGTTCATAATAAAATTTTCATCATTGTCAAAATTTTATTTCTATAGAAAATTTTGTCAAAATTTTATTTCTATAGAAAATTTTGTTCAAATTTTATTCGGTTCATAATCATGGTTGCCACTCGAGCCAAAAATAATCTACCAAGATTTTATTTCTATAGAAAATTTTGTCAAAAGTTTATTTCTATAGAAAATTTTGTTAAAATTTTATTGCTGTAGAAATTTTTGTCAAAATTTTCTTTCTATAGAAAATTTTGTCAAAATTTTTATTTCTATAGATAATTTTGTCAAAATTTTTATTTCTATAGAAAATTTTGTGAAAATTTTATTTCTATAGAAAATTTTGTTAAAATTTTATTTCTGTAGAAAATTTTGTTAAAATTTTATGTCTACTTTGTCAAACTGAATTATATACGTAATATATACGTAATATATACCACGTATGGACTTACATACAATTTAGAAGATGGTGTTAGGAGGTTTTAAGATACCTTTCCATCGGCAAGCGTTACCGCAACTTAAGTAATTCGATTGTGGATGGCAGTGTTTAGATGAAGTTTCTACGATGGAGGGTACATAAGCTTCGGCCTGGCCGAACTTACGGCCGTATATACTTGTTTTGAATTTTTCTAGAAACCCAAGAAGACAAATCGGGAGATCAGTTCATATAGGGGGTGTGGATCGATACGCACCTTATTCGGCTTACTTATGTGTGGACCCAAAATACCCATAGATTTTGAATTTCAGGCAAATCGGATAAAAATTGCCATTTCTAGAAGCCCAAGAAGTCAAGTCAGGAGATCAGGTTATAGCGCTGTGCCGAAGCATGGGCCGATGCACACCATTTTCGGCACACTTGTTTATAGACCCAAAATACATCAAAATTCTGAATTTCAAGCAAATGGCATAACAATTCGGATATCTGAATTTCAGGCAAGTCGGAAAAAAGCGTTGTCTAGAATGGGGTTATATGGAGGTTTATCAAAATATTACCAAATTCAAGCATGCTTATTTGTCAAACCCAAGCATTCTTACAAAATAGTAAAGAAACAGTAAAAGAGCAAAGTTTTCAAATGCTCAAATGGCCACCACAATGTCCCGATCTCAATCCCATTGAAAATGTATGGTCTATGATTAAAAAGCATTAAAAAACATATTTTACAAAAATAAGCGATACAAAGAAAATTTCCTTTTAAAGTGTTTACCAGTGCAAAGTGCTACAATTTCCTGAGTTGGAGCCCTACTGTGGCTCCAAGTAGCAAAATTAAACCTCTTTGAAACTTCCAGGATAGTTTTAATTAAAAAATAAATACCCAAAGTTCAAGATAATTTAGACAAAACTGTTCTATGATTTTCACAAAACATTGTTAAATCTTAAATCAAGAGAATCACACTAATGTACATAACCCAAACTCTGTTGGTATAACCTCGTGATTTATTTTTCCAAATAAGAACAACTCTAAATTTTCATTGCTTTTCTTTGGGCTTTAGTGCAAACGAACACATAAATTTAATTTGCTTTCAGAGAACGACAATCGCACCAACAAGCCCAAAATGAATTGAGCCAATAGCATCAACAACAAGGAGTAGACATACTATCCAGAACTACTTAGCAAAGGCTTGAACAACAATTGTACATTTTAACTGAGGAAAGTGAACAAGCAGGCTAACGAACATTGAATGAGCGGAAACCAAGCACATCCACTATATCGAAAACTTTAGAAGTCCTTATATCTCATCTTATAATATCGCCATGGGATATACGTTCTTCCTTTTTTTAACCATACTATATTTATTAAGGTGTCAAAGTGTGAATTGTACAAAGATTACTTTCCACCAACTTATTGAGGTGTATATTTTGCTCTGCAGATCAAAAGCAAAAATATGTATTATTATATAAAAGTGCAAATTAAAAATATGTATATTTAGAATTTATTTGAATACACAAAAACAATCTTAAACCCACAAGGAAATATTATGTAACTTTTGGAATTGCGATCTGCAAATCTATTGGGAGCTCAAATTAGTATTAAGGGATGGATAACAGATATTCCGGATGTAAGCATCAGACAATGCTACAACTATATTCATGTAATAACCCCATTCCATTGCTTTAATTTTTTAGGCCCAAATATGCCAAGTTTCATGGCATAGTACACAAAACAGTATTTTCGGGATGTATTGATTTCCTTCTTTTATTTTGAGAAAAGTGCTGCAGAATCGGATCGATTACTTCGCAGCTCTTGCTCTCTCAGTTATAATATGAGAGGAGTGGTTTGTCCGTTTCACAAGATGTGTTTTTGATTTGGAACACAAAGATCGTCGAGGAAAGCCGAAGAATTTTGAATATGCTGAATTTTACTTGGATCGAAAGATTTTGACCTTCCCTTAAGGATTTTGGTATTGATTCCGAGCCAAATATGTGGCTTCTTTAAAGTAAAGAAATGTTTTAGTCCACTGAAAAACCACTGAACCCACCAGGAAGAAAACCAGGAATATTTGTAGAAAATGTTAACTACAAAGGATTTTGGCATTGATTCCGAGCCAAATATGCGGCTTCTTTAAGGTAAAGAAATTTTTTAGTGCACTGAAAAACCAGTGAACCCACCAGGAAGAAAACCCGGAATATTTGTAGAAAACTAAACAGTATTACAAACGTTGGCATCACGCCGAAGTCATAAAAATAAGTATATATTTTTCGCAAATTCAAGAACATTTATAAGACAAAACTAATTTTTTTCCCTTGTTGAAGAAAATTTGGTTGATTGAAGGAAAAACTTGGAGTTCAAAATTGCAAGAATGTCTTTAGTGACATACGAAGTTCATGATGGACGCATTTTTGGTAAAATTTACAAATTTAAAGTAATTCTGCACTATTTTGTAGAAGACACGAATTTAGTTAATCTTTATGCTTCATTTGAGTATATTTTTTTCTCGGTTTTAGTTAATTTAATTAGCGTAGACAAAAAATTATTAGAGTAAAGGAAACTTTCTCCAAACATAATAATTCCATGAACTAAAATAAAGCTAAATTGGCTTTAATGAAATAGGGAGTTAAATTTTTTTGTGAGTGTGACCTATCTGGTTTCAAATTTAGGGTCAACAAAATTAAAATAAGCAAACATAACTCATTTATCGAATTTTCATTCTCTTTTCTCAGTATATTAATAAATCTATTCACGTACAAAAACAAATACCGGTTTAAAACCCCAAATTATATCGTATACTTCAAATTAAAAAAAAATTAAAATTTAATTCAAAAAAAAAAAAAAAAAACTTTAAACCCGAGGTGCAAAAATAGAGTTTGCCTTCACTGAAAAAAAGCATGCCCGCTTCCGAAGATTTTGTCTTTACCTTAATGTGTTTGGTATTGATTCAGAGCCAAAGAAGCGGAGAATACAAGTAAGGATACTTTTAAGACGCAATTCTCTTTTAATTTTTGCTTTGTAGTCAAGATGCAAAAAGACAACAAATTTAAAGACAATTTCATTAATTTTAAAGAATTTTTCTGAATTATTAAAGTCAAGTTGACCTTAGCCAAATTTTTTTTCTTTCATGTTATGATACCCATTTTTAAGTTCAATCACTTAATTATAAGGACAACGCGACTTCATTGAAAAGTTTATCGACCTTTGGACAAGGAAAAAAAATGCGTCTTCTACGCTGAGCAAAATTTGCATTCGTATTTTAAGGACATGAAATCTTTGGCCTCATGACAATATTTTTTTTTAGTGTACACTAAGTGGAAAATGTTAGCACTATTGATGATATTTCGTACAAATGCATGTGGTAATGATGTCGCATAGTTGTATTGATGATACCTGAGTGTTGTTTTGAAGATGTCTGGTCGAAAATTTTAGCACTATTGATGATATTTCGTACAAATTCATGTGGTAATGATGTCTCATAGTTGTATTGATGATACCTGAGTGTTGGTTTGATGATGTCTGGTCGTTATATTTTCGAAAAAACAAATGTTCTACTAACGATATCAAATCAATGTATTATTGAAGTAGTTTTCGTTATAATTACGAAAGTCAGTCGTATCATTAACCCATAATAATTTTGTAGGCCGATAGCCTCTAGTTGCTAGTGCCCATATATATAAGTTTATTGTAATTTGTAATTATAATAAATTAAATAATAAATAAATAAAATAAAAACCGAAATATTTAATTTTGTTAATCTGACATATTTTATTTATTTAACAAGTATAAACGGCCGTAAGTTCGGACAGGCCGAATCTTATGTACCCTCCACCATGGATTGCGTAGAAACTTCTACGAAAGACTGTCATCCACAATCGAATTACATGGGTTGTGGTATCTTAAAACTTCTTAACATCGTTTTCTAAATTGTGAGTTAGTACGTGGTATATATTAGACAAAACAGGTATGTAAAGGTAAGTCTACAAATAATTACGAATCGATATGGACTTTTGCACGGTACGTAGAGAGCCATAATTGAAATATGGGGGTCGCTTATATGGCGGTTATATACAATTATGAACTTGATATGGACCAATTTTTGTACGATTGGGGATCGATATATCTGAGGGCTATATATAACTACCCAGTCAGAAAAAAAACATCGGAAAAGCGTTGTAAAAGCGTTGTGAACGGTTGATACACGGTGGGAAAAAGCGTTGTTACAATCCCAAAATGATAACATCATTCCACGGTGTATCGATTGTATTTAACAACGTTTTCAAAGCGTCATGAAAACAATATTTTATACGCTTTTCCGATGGTTTAACGAACGCTTTGACAACCCCAAAATGATAACATCGTTATACGGTGTATCGATGGTTTTTACAACCATTAAAAAGCACTGAAAAACAACATTTCATACGTCTTTCCAATTGTTTCTAGAATGCTTTAGGAGGGTTCGAATTATAATTTTACAGTACCTTAAAACCGCTATTGAAACAAAACAAAATACGTTGAATATTTTATTGTTATATTTATATTAGTGGGCAAAGGAACATCAGAAAACTTAACAATTAACAATTAATAGGAAAAATACATAATTGAGATTAAGATTGGCATTTCTAATTGGTAAAAAAATATTTTAATATGGTTATTTAATATTGTTGTTCACGTTGGAAATAATAGACTCCTCCATTTTTTTGAAGTTATAAAGTAAACTTCTCCGTAAACTGCAAATTTCATTCTTCAACTCATTTTTTATCTCTCCAATTTCGTCCTTAATAGCCCTTAACTCTCTTCTAACTTCATCCCTAAATGAAGCTACATAGAAAGATAAAGAATAACATTTGTTGATAATGGCCTCTATTGGGCGAAATACATTTCCTTACTCTCGTCATCCTTATTTACGGAATGGGATGGCATACTGTGATCCTCCGTCTCGAAAAAATCCAAATTATCATCTATAGCATCTGTAAAGTGAAAAATGAATTAAACAATTATATAAATTCAGGATTTTAAAATGTACCTCTTCTGTGTTTTAGCTTTTGTCGCTTTGCTTGATTCTTTCCTACGAAAGGCATCGTTACAATGGAGTCCAACTTTTTATCAGTGTCTGTAGAAACAAATTGCAAATATAAAGAAATGAATTCTTTGTTGCACGACATTTTTCTTACATTCAGTTGTACCAAGGGTGTTAATTTTCCTTTTGTTAAGATTTTGAGACATTTTACCAATATTTATTCTTTATTTTATTTTCTTATTTCGAAGTGACGCCGTTATAACTGTTTCACGTTTGTTTATGAATTGTTGTTTCTTGTACACAGAGTTGCATTTTTTCAGTGTAACCATCTCAAATTCCTAAATTATACAAAGAAAACTCCCAACACTAAAAGTGAGTATTAGGTTAGAGTTTCGTCGCATTTTCTCACTAAAGTGAAAACTAAATCTTAAAAGGCATAAAATTATGCATATTTGTTGCAGATTTAATTATAACTTGATGAGGAATAGGACAAAGCAAATTTTCACAAAGTTTGTATTCCTTAAAATGGATTGTTAAAGAAAAGTAATCGTGAAAAATTTGCGATTTTAGCGGCTAAACTCGAACTTAATACCCACCTTAAGCCGCTAAAATCGTCATTTTATCACGATTACTTTTCTTTAATAATCCGTTTTAAGGAATACAAACTTTCTGAAAATTCAAGTTATAATAAAATTTGCAACAAATATGTATAATTTTATGCATTTTTCTTACTGATTTAGTTTTCACTTTAGCGATTTAAGCTGCTAAACTCGAAGTCAATACTCACCTTAACATGTGAAAAAAAGTAAATATGTCTAACAAAATTTCTTCAATTAGTCGATAAATAAGTACTTATATTTGGGTTTTGGCGGGATGTCAGCGTTTAGATTAGTTAAAACTTTCTACAATTGCCTCATTTGTAAAATTAACCAAAATTGTTGTTCCTAGTGGTTTCACTGTTAATGTACATATTCACTTTATATGATAAAGGAACATTATCCTATTATAAATCAATTCATATCAACAATAATACATCCATTACTCATTAAAAAACATTGGACATTGATGGAACATGCATTTTCAACGATAATTTTATGGAAAATTTACTATTTAAAAACCGTCAATTAATTTGTTTAGCAAGCGTTGTTTCAACGTTGGCTTCCAACGCTGTTACAACGCTCAATATTTATAACCATCGTAAATTTCTGACTGGGTATAGACCGATATGGACCTAGTTAGGCATGGTTGTTAACGGCCATATACTAGCACAATGTACCAAGTTTCAGCTGACTCGGAGGAAATTTACTCCTCCAAGAGGCTCCAAAACCAAATACAGTCGACTCCGCTTTAGCGCAATGCGCTTTACTGAAAAACCTCGGATAACTGAAATCGATCGCATTCCCCAGTTGTTTTTTCTGTCCATTTCATTTAAATTACTCCGCTTTAGTGAAACTCCGCTTAACTGAAAAAATCGGATTACTGAAAAGTTTTTTGTGTTCAAATGAGTTTCGTCACATTAGTATGACTTCGCTTTACTGAAAATGCCTCATTCTCGCTATTGAGAGAGAGTACATTTTCTTCTCCGTATTGAGAACGCTTTATTTCAAGTGAAGATGGCACTTTCAAAACAGTTTAAATCACTCTAAATCACAAATAAATGAATTCCAATTTTCCTACACAAACCTGTGACGGAATCAAACACCTTGTTTTTATTATTTTATGTACATAGCATTGGTCATAAGTTCGGTTAACTGAAATTGAGTGGATTTTTTTCCAGTTATACGGAGTCCGCTTTACTGAAACTTTTTCAGTTATCCGAAGTTCGCATTACTGGAAGTTTTTTTCAGTTATCCGTAGTCCGCTTTAGCAAAAACTTCGGATAACTGAAATTAAATGGCTGCATTTTTAACGTTTCAGTAAAGCGGAGTCGACTGTATCGGGATCGGTTTATATGGGGGCTATATATGATTATGGACTGATATGGACCACTTTTGGCATGGTTGTTAAATATCATATACTACCACCACGTACCAAAGTTCAACCATATCGGATGAATTTTGCTTCTCCACAAGGCACCGGAGGTCAAATCTGGGGATCGGTTTATATTGGGGCTTTATATACTTATGTATTGATATGAACCAATTCATGCATGGTTGTTGGATACCATATACTAACATCACGTACCAAATTTCAACCGAATCCGATGAATTTTGCTCTTCCAAGGGTCTCCGGAGGTCAAATCTGGGGATCGGTTTATATGGGGGCTATACATAATTATGGGCCGATTTCGACCAATTTTTGCATGGGTGTTTGATGCCATATATTAACATCACGTACCAAAAATCAACTGAATCAGATGAATTTTGGTCTTCCAAGAGGCTCCGGAGGTCAAATCTGGCGATCGGTTTATATGGAGCTATATATAATTATGGACCGATATGGACCAATTTTTGCATGGTTGTTAAAGACCATATACTAACACCTCGTACGAAATTTCAACTCAATCAGATGAATTTTGTTTCTCTTAGAGGCTCCGAAAGCCAAATCGGGGGATCGGTTTATATGGGGGCTATATATAATTATGGACCGATGTGGACCAATTTTTGCATGGTTGTTAGAGACCATATACTACTACCATGTACCAAATTTCAGCCGGATCGGATGAAATTTGCTTCTCTTAGAGGGTCTGCAAGCCAAATTTTGAGGTCCGTTTATATGGGGGCTATACGTAAAAGTGGACCGATATGGCCCATTTGCAATACCATCTGACCTACATCAATAACAACTACTTGTGCCAAGTTTCAAGTCGATAGCTTGTTTTGTTCGGAAGTTAGCGTGATTTCAACAGACGGGCGGACGGACATGCTCAGATCGACTCAGAATTTCACAACCAGGGCTGTGGAGTCGGAGTCTTGGAGTCGGAGTCTGAAGATTTGGCTGGAGTCGGAGTCGTAAAAATTTTGCTCGACTCCGACTCCGGCGAAACCAAATTTTTTAAAACACTACACATTTTTGTAACTAAAAAAGTTTTTACGCAAATTAGTTTGCAATGCATTATGCATTCGATCAATGTACACCATGATTGGAAATGAAAATCAACTTCCAATTACGGCTATCATTTTATGTTTCCTAGAATGTTAGACTAGCAAATGGGCTGGATCGATCCATTTTAATCCCCATATCAATTTATTTGAAATAATTCGAACAATAATTCGAATTTATTGTTTTTAATTTTATTTTAAGGCTATATACCTACACACATATGACAGAAAAAATTGTCAAAGCTGTTTTTTATAGAAAATTTTGTCACTATTGTATTTATATGGAATGTTTTGTCAAAATTTAATTTCTATAAAAAAATTATTCGAGATATTATTACTATAGAAATATTTGTTTCTATAGAAAATTAAGTCAACATTTATTTCTATAGAAAATAAAAAATAAAACAAGTATATACAGCAGTAAGTTCGTCCGGGCCGAATCATAAATACCCACCACCATGAATCAAATATACTAATTTCCTTAGAAAATTTCATGGGGGTTTGATGACAGATCAGTTTAACCAGTTCGCATCCCGAAAATAAATGCAAAGATTTTACCTATCAGATTCCGGATTTATAAGAACTATTTTTGTTTGAGTTTTAAAGGAATCATAAACATATCCTGTAAATGTGCAAGAAAATTAAGAAAAAATACCTTGATTTGAAATCTAAAATCTATAGTACACCAACTGTTTTATGATTACGAGAAGAATTATCTGGCAAATTTACATTTATGGTAAATGCACCTTCTGTACCCTCAATATCTGAAATCGATCTATATGGAGGCCTTACCAGCGTTGCAACAACGAATTTTTATTTTGGACCAAATTTTTCCAAAATTCGTACCAGGGGACCAGTTTTCTAATTTAAATTAATATAATTTAAAAGTTACAATTTTTCTAAAATTTTTCTTCGAAAGAAAATTTTTTTCAAAATTTTATTTCTATATAAAATTTTGACCTCATTCTATTTCTATCGAAAATTTTGTCCATATTTTATTTCTATAGAAAATTTGGTCCAAATTTTATTTCAATAGATTTCATTTTAGCCAAAATTTCAATTTAGCCAAAATTTAATTTGTATAGCCAAAGTTTAATTCTATTGAAAATTTAGCCAAAATTTAATTTCTGTAAAAAATTTAGCCAAAATTTTTTTTCTATTACATATTTAGCAGAAATCTTTTTCTATAGAAAGTTATCGCAAAATTTTATTTTTTCTTAAAATTTGTACAAAATTTTTGCATAATATTGTATCCCAAAATTTTTTAAGAAGCTTATTTCTATACAAAATTTTGTTAAAATTTTATTTCTATGAAAAATTTGTTAACATTTTATTTCTATGAAAATTTTGTTAAAAATTTATTTCTATAGAAATTTTTGTCCAAATGTTATTTCTGCAGAAAAATTCCATTTGGTCTGACCATCGGACCAACTTCAATAATTTTTTGGGTCTATTTTGGTCCAATCGGACTAATGGGGTTACGCCAAAAACATGGAAGCATACGTACAGTATTCAGCACATCTATTGTAGTTCTAGAATATAGACCCCAAAACGGAGGGCCGGTTTGTAAGGAGACTATATCAAAAACTGGACCGATACACAATATATTCGGCACACCTCTTAATGGTCCTAGAATACCTCCAGATTTCCAATTTCAGGCAAATTGGATAAAAACTACGGATTGTAGAAGTCCAAGAAGTAAACTCGTAACATCGGTCTAAAAGGGGGCTATATCAAAACTTCGTCCGATAATGACCATCTTCGGCACGCCTTGTAATGGTCCTATAATACCTCTAGATTTCCAATTTCAGACAAATTGGATAAAAACTGCGGATTCTAGAAGCTCAAGAAATAAAATCGGGAGTTCTGTCTATATGGGAGCTATATTAAAACATGGTCCGATAATCACCATTTTCAGCACTCCTCCTTCCAATTTCTGGCAAATTGGATAAAAACTACGGTTTTTATAAGCCCAAGACCCCAAATCGGGCGATCGGTTGATATGGGAGCTATATCAAAACCTGGACCGATCTAGCTCATCTTCGACATGACAAACTTATTATACCCCTGTCACCATTCTATAAAAATATTTTTATGTAGAAAATTTTGTCAAAAATTTATTTCTATAGAAAATTTAGCCAAAATTTTGCTTCTATAGAAAATTGTGCAAAATTTTATTTACACAAAAAATTTTCCAAAATTTCTATTAATAATTTTTTCAAATTTTTTTCTATAGAAAATTGTGCCAAAATTTTGTTACTATTGATTTTTTTATACAAAATTTTACATTTTATTTTTATAGAAAATTTAGTCTAAATTTTCTTTCTATGGAAAATTTTGCAGCATCTTATTTCTTTAGAAAATTTTGCAAAATTTTATTTACTACACAAAAAATTTTCCAAAAATTTCTATTGATATTTTTTTCAAAATTTTATTTCTATAGAAAATTTTGTCAAAATTTGTTTACTATAGTTTTTTTTTTTATAGAAAATTTGGTAAAAATTTATTTTTTCTTACTGATACTCACTGCTAAGTCGAAAACTGGTAAAAGTGACTCAAATTTTGCTATATAAAAAATTATGAATGTTTCCCAAATACTGCACGAGATTTTGTAGAAGTCTGATTTCAGATTTTATCAAAATGTAGATCTAAATACAAAGTTGTGCAGAGTATGTTACAATCGGCCCGCCCGACTTTAGACTTTCTTTGCATTTTTATTTTTTGCTATAATTGTGTTACGTCCCATAACGTTAGATTTAAATTTTAGGTACAGAGATTTTCTAGAAGTATATACAATTTTGTCTAAATCGATTCAGATTCAAATTCATGCATATGGGAATATAACCCTTTATAATAATTTTCGTCCACAAATACATATACTGTCGGTATCTTCTCATATTATGATGGGTATTTATATCATTATTTTATTTATTAAACATTGCCCTAAATTTGAAATAAAGAGTTTAATTGGTATAAATGCGAAATTAAGACCTTTCTTGCACTCATAAATAAATACGATACTTTATATCGATCCATATATATACCCCATATATACCCCCTCAATAGAACTACAAATTAGTGGTACTAAAATGAGATTTAGTTATATTACCCGGAGTCGACTCCGGAGTCGGAGTCGAGCTGATGAAAAATGCTGGAGTCGGAGTCGAGCAAAATTGGCTCGACTCCACAGCCCTGTTCACAACCACCCAGAATATATATACTTTATGGGGTCTTAGAGCAATATTTCGATGTGTTACAAACGGAATGACAAAGTTAATATACCCCCCATCCTATGGTGGAGGGTATAAAAATAATTCGATTACCTTAATGTCATTTCCAGTTTTACTTTATTTCTCTTATGTAATTTAAAGATGGTACATGATCATTCAATGATAATAGTACTTTTGAAAATATTCCTCTTTTTTCCAAAAGACAAATTTTTTACATAAATTTCAAATTATTTTAAATGAACAACGCATAAATTATCAATATCGTAGAGTATAACAGGGGATGACAAACACATAATCCCAAAATGTTATTTCTCTTTTAAGCATTCTTCTTTTTTTTCTAAAACTAAAAGGAACATAGCAGAACGAAACGGAAACAAACAATAAACTACATTTTCCGGTTACTTGTCATTTGTGTTGGTTAAAATCCTGGAAAATGAACGAGAACATATTGACATTGTTGAAGACACGCACATTTTATGTCCATGTTCTTTGGAGTTTCTATGGGTCTTGGGTGTTTTGTAGCCTGTCGCCATTGTCGTTCGTTCGGCCAAACGAGATTGTTATTTTGACAAGTTTGTTATTCCATTTGTGCTGTACTTGTTGTTATCGTTGGCCTGACACTGACAATGTTACTGGAATGGGGCACATTGATTTTGTTGGTATTGTTGCAACAAAACTTCTTAGCAATTGCCAACAAAATATTGCTATTGCGACAACAACGATGACACCGAGGAGCTAGGTCTCCATATCCTTAAACTTTGCGTTGTTCGGTTCTGTTCCTTCTGTCGTTTGGGGATTGTGTTGACTTAAGTCATGTTGACAATAGCTTTGGCTTTGCTTTTGACACTTCGTAAATGGTACCGCCCGCTGCGTGTTTCCACTCACTGACTTGGCACAACCTCATCACTATCATTGTCAGCGACAAAGCATTCTATGAAATACAGCATTTATCCCAGCAAGAGGATCCAATACCAGTAGCTCTTTCATCAGCATCGAGTGTGGCACCAACTGCATCCGTTTCAGTTTCACAGCATTGGTATCATGGTAAATGTGCCAAGTACCATTCACAAAATTCACAAAAGAGTTTATAATATAAAAAAATCTAACGAATTCCTACAATCAAAATATACAAATCCAAAGAAATTTTCTAATTATTATCCCAGCAAAAAAAGCATTGTCAAAAAAGTTCTGAAATGGATCTATAATTAATGCAAAATTGGCTCAGAAGCGATGAATTTACCATGGCCTTGTCATAGGCCGGATGTCCACCACTTCAAAAGCCGATGCATTGAATTTGAATCTCTTCTTAAGGTATTGTCCGAATTCCGTGTTTATATCCTTTACCACTAATGTGGTACCGGGTATAATAAGTTTTCCGATGATCCTCAGATTTGGCATGGGGTCTTTCTTCTGGTCAAAGACATTCGCTGTTAATTTTGGAAAAAATCGGTTCAGATTTAGATATACACGGACGGACGAAAAAGACTGTTTTTCATATGTTTGGATCTAAAACTTATATGTTTGGAACTCAACATTTTTAACACAATATTTTTAAGTACAAGCATATAATGTTCATAAACTAGCATAACATGTTTGGGACATATATGTTAATATGTTTGGGACATAAAATGTTTAATAAAATGTAAATATAATATGCTTAGATGCAAACATATATTAATTTAGAAATAGCCTATAAACATATATGTGTTTAGAAAGAGAGACCTAGAGAGTATGCTGCAAGTAAAATAATGGAAGAAACCAATTTAAAATTAAATTAAAAAAATTAAAATTTTTTCTACCAGTGTATGCCCTAAGTTGAAACATAATATGTTTGAACAATACAAAGAATATTTTGTTTGGACAAATCCTGAAAATAGGGAGCCACCGTGGTGCAATGGTTAGTATGTCCGCCTTGCATACACAAGGTCGTGGTCCTGCTTCGACCGAACACCAAAAAGTTTTTCAGCGGTGGATTATCCCACCTCAGTAATGCTGGTGCCATTTCTGAGGGTTTCACAGCTTCTCTAAATGGTTTCACTGCAATGTGGAACGCCGTTCGGACTCGGCTGTAAAAAGGAGGTCTCTTGTCATTGAGCTTAACATGGAATCGGGCAGCACTCAGTGATAAGAGAGAAGTTCACCAATGTGGTATCACAATGGACTGAATAGTCTAAGTGAGCCTGATACATCGGGCTGCCACCTAACCTAATCCTGAAAATATGTTACATATGCTTGAAGCAAAATTTGTTTGGGGTATATGCTACAGAAGCGATTCTTTTTTGAGGATGTAGCTACCATATATATTCATCACTGATTTGATCATAATTGACGTATTTATGAACTGATATTCTTCAAATTTCGTACATCTGAATGTTTTGCAAGTCCCGTAGAACTTGAAAAATATCAGCTAAATCGGTTTGGATTTAGGTCAGCGTTGCCAGAATTGTTTCACCAAAAACCGCTAGATTTGTCCAAAAAACTAGCCAAAAAAAGCTAAAAAATTTAAAAAAATAGCTAGAAAAAAAGCTAAATTTTTTTGTATCAAAAGTCACATTTTTGAATTAAAATTTAACAAACTTAAAGGCTTTATTTCACTTACGGCCATTTTCATGTAGCTCCGTTAAGCTTTAACTGCCAGTTAACAGAAAGTAAATTGCAAATATCTTCTCTTCGGTTAACTTTAACTGAAAAATTTTCGTCAGTTAAGTTCCTAACTGGCCTATGGAATATAAAGGCAAGATGACAGTTTCGTCCATAATACGGTTTAAAAGTTGGTTAGTTAACGGAACACTAACGGAGCTTTATGAAAATGGGGGTTAAAAAGCATAATATTTTAATTGTATTCAATTTAATTCCATTTCTGTGAGACTGTAAGAAAATCTAAGTCATATTAGCTCTGTTGGCGTACTCGATACATTTTGATTACTATCACAAATTTTTACTGGAAGTCCTTCGTTTATATTTCCTTGTAAAAACATTTTTCTCAGTGAACTTGCAATTGTCAGTTGGTTAATCATGTCACATAGAACTGCATTAGAAAATGTCACATAGAACTGCATTAGAAAATATCTATATATTTCGTTTTAACTGAATTAATGATAAATTCGTGAACGTGTACACTTCTCCTAATTTTACCCAAGAGAATAAAACCCATTATAACTGTCTTGCAAGTTTATAATGAATAACTTTTATTCGAAAATTTCCCAAACCTACTGTTGTCCAATTTTCGTAAATGTAAATCCATCCCATTAATAAATAGCAGATTTGTTTTGATCCTATCACTACGAATTTTTTATTGCATTTTTTGGTGTTAAAAAAAATAATACCACATTCAAAACTTTATTTCCTTAATTTTTTCTATGTTCGGTTCCAAAGATTTTGTACACTAATGATTTTTGTATTGATTCCGAGTCAAATTTGAATTTATTCGTTTTCTCAGCTTTTTCTTCATGAGCTATCACAGTGCTTTAAAAACGTGCTAACGAAAACTTAAATTTTCAAATTCAGACTCGACTTTAAGTAGAAATTAGATAAAAACGAAGTTTTATCCATATTTCAATAGGAACATGCCGAAAATAAAAAAAGCCAAAAATAGCTAAAAGGGTCATGAAAAAAAGCCAGAAAAAAAGCTAAATGCATTTTTTTCCGCTAAACGTCTTCAAAAAAAGCCAAATCTAGCGGGAAAAAAGCTAAATTGGCAACGCTGATTTAGATATAGCTCGCATATACATCTTACGCCCGATATGCATTTATTTGGCCCCAAATGCCAAAATTTTATATTGATTTGCTTCAAATTTTGTAAAAATTTAATACCACACCCAGAAAAAAGTGACCCCTTCTTTAAGTTAAAATGAAGTCATTGTGAAGAAAGTTGAACTTCGTATAGCGCCAAAGACATTTTTATTTGTTGAACGATGTGATTTTCGTAGAAATTAGGTATAATGCATTCCATATATTAGTTAACATTTTCCTATATTTATGTACCACTATACTACAGAATGAAAAAATTTAACTGATTTGAATTCATATATGTAATGATTTTATTGAAATTTTTCATTCACATGGACAAATCTTACACATTTGTGGTAAAACTTTTACTTCATAATTAGAACTGCTTACCTTCGTTTTTACATACAATTTTATTTATTTATATAAGCAATTTTATCTTCAATAAAAGACATGTTTTATTAATATACTGAATATATTTATTAAGAATCAACAGCATCGAATCTCCTTGAAATATTAGTTTCTTATTCCGCTGTTTCCAATTTCCATGTGATATTATCAACTGAAAAACGCACTTTTTCTTCTTCTTGTACTTTTCACTTTTAATAAGTTGCTGACTAACGATTTTGTCCTCCTTTTACAATTTCAATACCTACAAATATAAAATATCATAAACCATTTTTTTACAAAAGGTTAGCGTCACTGAATATTACCTGATAATTGAAGATTCCAAAATGAAGACAAATGAAAGGGATGTTATTCTGCTGGTGTTTTCTTTCTTTATATACCATCACGAACATTGATAGATTTATTTTCAAAAAACGAAAATTTTTCTCACTAATTTAAAATAATAAAAATTTTATATATTTTATTTGTTATTTATTATATTATTTTACCATATTATTTTTTAACAATCTTTCCGTATACCACAACAACGCGATTCCAACTAAAAAACAACCCACGCGCAAACATATCGATTACACCCACGCGCAAACACATCGATTGCGATGACAGGTATCGATTACAGGTAGACAATAGAAATATAGGAAAATTTCCTATATTCTATCAAGTGTGTTTCCTTAAGTTTTGAAAGGATTGCATACTTCTTAGTACGAATGAACTAAAATATTTTTCTATGCCAAGTGTTGTTCGTATGTATGAAAAACTTTCTATTATAAAGGAAGTCGCAATTATCATTTTATGAGAAATTTTACTAATTTTGAGGAAACTTGCTTTTAGTTCGGCTTTTGTTTATTTTTACGAATGCTTTGTTATCGGTGAATAAAATTTTCTTGTTCAGTAGTAAATTCTTATACCCAGCGAAAAAAATAGTATGAGTAAAATTCCATGCCTTATTCTAGTTAATGAACTATTTCTAACTGCTTACAGTTTAGGATTTTTTTACTGAAACGAGTAAATTTTATTATTTCTCACAAAAATTTACCTTAATGGAAATAAAATGGATAAACTATATTGATGAAAAATTTTTCCTTTAGTTTCGAAGGCACTTTTTTCTGGGTGCAATTTTTCGTTTTACAACTTTTCATATCTCTACCATCCAATCCATGCAAATTAAACTTTGAGTCGTAGGAGAATATAACACATTTCCACTGCTCCACAGACCATTTAAGGTATTTTTGTGAAGGCGCGTTAACCTATTTTTCTTGGAAATGAGTGATTTTTAACATTTGTGTATAATCGCAGTCCGACTTCTAAAGCTCTACATCTGATCGCTATGGTTGATATATTCAGTTTTATTTAATTTTCTACTCCTTTAGATAATATTTGAGTGAATTGTTGCACAATTCAATTAATTATATGATCTTCTTCTGGCGTAGTGTTAGGTTTTCTTTTACATTTGTAGGTTTTGGTGCATTTGTAGAAGTGTAAAAAAATTGGTTCAAATGGCTTCAGATTTAAATACTTGTATATTCCAATTTAGAGCTGTATATGTTACAGTTTCCAATAAATTTGATTGATTTGAGATGGTACCAATTACTAATCTACACTGTAGTGAAGGGTATACTATAGCGGCCCGCCCGACTTTAGACTTTACTTACTTGTTTTGATGTTAATTTTACCAAATAAATAATATGTTTAATGCGTTCTAACGCAAAATTTAAATAATTTTTACTATTTTATAAACTCGTACTCTGTTTAACTAATTGAAGTAAAAAACGTTAAAATTGTCCACTAAAATATGAAACAAGCGAGTTATAAACAAGTAAGTAAGGTCTAAAGTCGGATGGGGCCGACTATACTATACCCTTCACCACTATGTAGACATAGACAACTCCTTCAAATTTGCTAGGAGCTAACATATACACCCAGAAAAAAGTGACCCCTTCTTTAAGTTAAAATGAACTCATTGTGAAGAAAGTTGAACTTCGCATAGCGCCAAAGATATTTTTATTTGTTTGAACGATGTAATTTTCGTAGAAATTAGGTAGAATGCATTCCATATATTAGTAACATTTTCCTATATTTATGTACCACTATACTACAGAATGAAAAAAATTTAACTGAATTGAATTCATATATGGATTGATTTTATTGAACTTTTTTCATTCATTTGGACAAAACTTACATATTTGTGGTAAACCTTTTACTTCAAAATTAGAACTGCTTACTTTCGTTTTTAAATACAATTCAATTATTTATATAAGCAATTTTTTTTCTTTTATAAAATACATGTTTTATTAATATATTAAATATATTTATTTAAAGTCAACAGCATCGACTGGCCTTGAAATATTAGTTTATTATTCCGCTATTTCCAATTTCCATGTATTGTTATCACCTACAAACCGCATTTTTCTTCTTCTTGTACCTTTCACTTTTAATAAGTTGCTGCCTAACGATTTTGTCCTCCTTTTACAATTTCAATACCTAAAAATATAACAAATCATAAACCAATTTTTTCATAAAAGGTTAGCGTCACTAAATATTACCTGATAATTGAAGACGAATTAAGGGGTTGTTATTCTTCTGGTATTTTCTCAATAATTTAAAATAACAAATATTTTATATATTTTATTTGTTATTTATTATATTATTTTACTAAATTATTTTTTAACTACCTCTCCGTATATCATAACAATACGATTCCAACTAAAAAAACAACCCACACGCAAACATATCGATTACATCGATGACAGGTATCGATTATAGGCAGATAAAAGAAATATAGGAAAATGTCCTATATTCTAACAAGTGTGTTTCCTTAAGTTTTAAGAAAGGATTGAATACTTCTTAGTACGAATGTACTAAAATATTTTTCTATGCAAAGTGTTATTCGTATGTACACACAAAAAAATATCAATTATTTGATTGTCAATACAATTAAAATTATGTTTAAATTTGAGCTAACAACGTATTTTGTAAATACAATTACGATTTTAGTCACTTTAGCAACTAACTTTGTTATATCAACAAACATTTTGTTATATCAACAAAAATTTAGTCGAACTTCAAAATTTTCTGTAACAACAATTTATTGTTAGCTAAAAAATTATAATATTATTTTGTGTGTATGATAAGCTTTCTATAATAAAGGAAGTCAGAATTATAATTTTATAGGAAATTTTACTCAATTTGAGGAAACTTGGGTTTAGTTCGGTTTTTGTTTATTTTTGCGAATGCTTTGTTATCAGTGAATAAAATTTTCTTTTTCAGTAGTAAATTCTTATACCCAGCGAAGAAAACAGTATTAGTAAAATGCCATGCCTTATTCTAGTTAATGAACTATTCCTAACTGCTTTCAGTTTAGAAGTTTTTTTACTGAAACAAGTACATTTTATTATTTCACACAAAAATTTACCTTAATGGAAATAAAATGGCTAAACTAAATTGATGAACATTTTTTCCTTTAGTTTAGAAGGCACTTTTTTCTGGGTGTATAAAGGTTTGCATGGAGACAATTTTTTGTAATTCTACAAAATCTCTAGAATTGAAAAAATCGGCTAACACCCTGGGAAGAAACACAATGTTAGTAAACAAATATGGGAAAAATAAAGCGAGATCAATTTTAATGCAATTGTACAAAAGAGCATTTATGATTTATCGGGGGATCATATGTATTCGAGCTATAGGACAATTTGAGTAATACTAACAATTTTTGCTACTTAGCAGTGGTGATTTTACATATTGGTTAGATCTCGCCAAGATAAGTGGTCAAGTGTGGGTTGTGATATATTATTGGGCCAAGTCGGGTGACTTGGAGCCTTATTTAAAACTCAACCGTTCTGTGGAAAGTCTGGCATTACAGTGTGTAGGATATGACTACGATATGGAGAAATCATCACAGAATTTTGTGCAAAATGTGTGTATTTTGGCCATATTTGTATAAAGCGGAAGAACAAATATATGGAGGCTTTATCTAAATCTTAACCAAATTAGATCAAACTTGACACACATAAATAGCATATTAAAAATATTCTCTGTGGAAGCTATCGAGTCAATTGGAGGAAAATCCAATTGCAAATGGGTCTAAAGTATGAAATATTCTACCATATTTCCCCAACTCTTGTATACATATATATGGGAGCTCTATATAATCTGAACCGATTTTGACCAAATAGTTTAAATAATAATCCTGATATCTAGCAAAATTTCACGTAAATGGGAGTATAACTTTGGTCTCCGTGGTCATAATTCGGGCGTAAGATATATGGGAGCTATATCTAAATCTGAACCGATTTTAACCAAATTTGGCACATATAACGATACCATTAAACGTACTCATTGCGCAAAATATGAAGCAAATTTGGACAACAATCTTGCTTTTAAGGCCATATAAGAGCAAATCGGACGAATGATATATATGGGAGCTATATCTATATTTGAACCGACTTGGTTGATATTTTGCATATTTTACGAGAGCCCCAAAACATTTGGCTGTGCGAAATTTTAAGAACATACGTTGATAAATACGTCAATTATATTCAGATCGGTGATAAATATATATGGCAGCTATATCTAAATCTGAACCGATTTTTTATAAAATCAATAGCGATTGTCTCTGAGCCAAAGTAAAACTCTGTGCCAAATTTGAGGACGATCGGACTTAAACTGCGAGTTGTACTTTGCACACAAAATTACATATACAGACAGACAGACGGACATCGCTAAATCGACTCAGAATTTAGTAAGACGATCGGCACAACTAAACGATGGGTCTCAGACTTTTCCTTCTTGGCGTTACATACAAATGCACAAACTTATTATACCCTGTACCACAGTAGTGGTGAAGTGTATAAAAATTGACTGAAAAGAACTTTCTGTGTGCACTGAAAAAACAGTGAACCCACCAGGAAGAAAACTTTCGGTTAATTTTAGAAAATTTTGAATATTTGTAGAAAATTTTAACTAAACTGTATTACAACCGTTGGCATCACCCCGATGTCATAAAAATAAGTAAATATTTTTATACAAATTCAAGAAAATTTATTAGATATAACTAAGTTTTTTTACTTGTTAAAGAAAATTTTGTAGTTTGCAGGAAAAACTTGTAGTTCAAAATGGCAAGAATGTCCTTATTGACATACGAAGTTCATGATGGACGCATTTTTGGTAAAATTTAAATATTTAAAGAAATTCTGAACTATTTGGTTGAAGACACGAATTTAGTTAATCTTTATGCTTCATTTGAGTATATTTTTTTCCTCGGTTTTAGTTAATTTACCTAACGTACACAAAAAATTATTAGAGTAAAGGAATCTCCAAACATAATAATTCCATGAACTAAAATAAAGTTAAATTGGCTTTAGTGAAATAGAGAGATTGCAATTTTGAACTCCAATTTTTTCCTTCTAATACAAAATTTTCTTTAACAAGTGAAAAAAATTAATTATGTCTAATAAATTTTCTTGAATTTGTCGAAAAATATTTACTTATTTTTGTGATATCGGCGTGATACCAGTGTTTGTAGTACTGTTTAGTTAAATTTTTCTAAAAATTTTCTAAAATTAACCAAAAGTTTTCTTCCTGATGGGTTCACTGTTTTTTCAGTGTAGTACAAATTAAACCTAAATGAATTATAAAAAAATCCTTGTTTGCCATTATAATATCAAACTACTGAATTTTGAGTACTAAAAAGTGTGTTAGTTTTAAAAGAATATTATATGGCATGGATTGAAATATCTTTTGTTTTTGCTTTTTATGCGTTCGTTGAATAAACTATGCTAATATTGAACTTAAACACACCAAATTTCTTTAATTACAAATTTCAAGAAAATAATCGGCTTCGATTTCGGCCAATTATTGCTTTTTTGCCGAACATCGGCTTGGCCAAACAAACCCGCTTCGGTCGAGCTTTACTTTGTGAGGACGTGCTTTTAACGTTGTGCTTTTAGAACAATTTCCAATTTATTTTGCCTTTAGAACAAAATTTTTTGCTGGTTTGAATATCTTTAGTAAAGTAAGAGATACATACATATAATAAATAATTGGCACAAGCATTCAAAGGGGGGCTAGACCCACAGTAAAAGTACTTTGCAAAAAGTTTGTGATCCGTAACTAGTGAAAGTTCGGATCAAATTCAATGAATTTTTACACCTCAAGCCACTTAGTGGTCAGGGTATAATGACTATGATCTGCCTACCAGAAATATTGATTTAGACCCCACAAAATATATTCCGATCGACTCAGAATCACCTCCTGAGTCGATTTAGCCCTTTGTGTCCGTCCGTTCATGTATTTGTTGTTCGCAGGATTCCGGTCGCAATTATTCGCCGACTTTTAAGGAATTTAGTATATTGCGTTTTTTGGCACAAGGACGAATGCAAAAAAAAAGGATCATATTTATATATAAAGGGTGATTTGTTAAGAGCTTGATAACTTTTTTTTAAAAAAAAAATGCATAAAATTTGCAAAATCTCATCGGTTCTTTATTTGAAACGTTAGATTGGTCCATGACATTTACTTTTTGAAGATAATTTCATTTAAATGTTGACCGCGGCTGCGTCTTAGGTGGTCCATTCGGAAAGTCCAATTTTGGGCAACTTTTTCGAGCATTTCGGCCGGAATAGCCCGAATTTCTTCGGAAATGTTGTCTTCCAAAGCTGGAATAGATGCTGGCTTATTTCTGTAGACTTTAGACTTGACGTAGCCCCACAAAAAATAGTCTAAAGGCGTCAAATCGCATGATCTTGGTGGCCAACTTACCGGTCCATTTCTTGAGATGAATTGTTCTCCGAAGTTTTCCCTCAAAATGGCCATAGAATCGCGAGCTGTGTGGCATGTAGCGCCATCTTGTTGAAACCACATGTCAACCAAGTTCAGTTCTTCCATTTTTGGCAACAAAAAGTTTGTTAGCATCGAACGATAGCGATCGCCATTCACCGTAACGTTGCGTCCAACAGCATCTTTGAAAAAATACGGTCCAATGATTCCACCAGCGTACAAACCACACCAAACAGTGCATTTTTCGGGATGCATGCCTTGCATACACAAGGTCGTGGTCCTGCTTCGACCGAACACCAAAAAGTTTTTCAGCGGTGGATTATCCCACCTCAGTAATGCTGGTGCCATTTCTGAGGGTTTCAAAGCTTCTCTAAATGGTTTCACTGCAATGTGGAACGCCGTTCGGACTCGGCTGTAAAAAGGAGGTCTCTTGTCATTGAGCTTAACATGGAATCGGGCAGCACTCAGTGATAAGAGAGAAGTTCACCAATGTGGTATCACAATGGACTGAATAGTCTAAGTGAGCCTGATACATCGGGCTGCCACCTAACCTAATCCTGAAAATATGTTACATATGCTTGAAGCAAAATTTGTTTGGGGTATATGCTACAGAAGCGATTCTTTTTTGAGGATGTAGCTACCATATATATTCATCACTGATTTGATCATAATTGACGTATTTATGAACTGATATTCTTCAAATTTCGTACATCTGAATGTTTTGCAAGTCCCGTAGAACTTGAAAAATATCAGCTAAATCGGTTTGGATTTAGGTCAGCGTTGCCAGAATTGTTTCACCAAAAACCGCTAGATTTGTCCAAAAAACTAGCCAAAAAAAGCTAAAAAATTTAAAAAAATAGCTAGAAAAAAAGCTAAATTTTTTTGTATCAAAAGTCACATTTTTGAATTAAAATTTAACAAACTTAAAGGCTTTATTTCACTTACGGCCATTTTCATGTAGCTCCGTTAGGCTTTAACTGCCAGTTAACAGAAAGTAAATTGCAAATATCTTCTCTTCGGTTAACTTTAACTGAAAAATTTTCGTCAGTTAAGTTCCTAACTGGCCTATGGAATATAAAGGCAAGATGACAGTTTCGTCCATAATACGGTTTAAAAGTTGGTTAGTTAACGGAACACTAACGGAGCTTTATGAAAATGGGGGTTAAAAAGCATAATATTTTAATTGTATTCAATTTAATTCCATTTCTGTGAGACTGTAAGAAAATCTAAGTCATATTAGCTCTGTTGGCGTACTCGATACATTTTGATTACTATCACAAATTTTTACTGGAAGTCCTTCGTTTATATTTCCTTGTAAAAACATTTTTCTCAGTGAACTTGCAATTGTCAGTTGGTTAATCATGTCACATAGAACTGCATTAGAAAATGTCACATAGAACTGCATTAGAAAATATCTATATATTTCGTTTTAACTGAATTAATGATAAATTCGTGAACGTGTACACTTCTCCTAATTTTACCCAAGAGAATAAAACCCATTATAACTGTCTTGCAAGTTTATAATGAATAACTTTTATTCGAAAATTTCCCAAACCTACTGTTGTCCAATTTTCGTAAATGTAAATCCATCCCATTAATAAATAGCAGATTTGTTTTGATCCTATCACTACGAATTTTTTATTGCATTTTTTGGTGTTAAAAAAAATAATACCACATTCAAAACTTTATTTCCTTAATTTTTTCTATGTTCGGTTCCAAAGATTTTGTACACTAATGATTTTTGTATTGATTCCGAGTCAAATTTGAATTTATTCGTTTTCTCAGCTTTTTCTTCATGAGCTATCACAGTGCTTTAAAAACGTGCTAACGAAAACTTAAATTTTCAAATTCAGACTCGACTTTAAGTAGAAATTAGATAAAAACGAAGTTTTATCCATATTTCAATAGGAACATGCCGAAAATAAAAAAAGCCAAAAATAGCTAAAAGGGTCATGAAAAAAAGCCAGAAAAAAAGCTAAATGCATTTTTTTCCGCTAAACGTCTTCAAAAAAAGCCAAATCTAGCGGGAAAAAAGCTAAATTGGCAACGCTGATTTAGATATAGCTCGCATATACATCTTACGCCCGATATGCATTTATTTGGCCCCAAATGCCAAAATTTTATATTGATTTGCTTCAAATTTTGTAAAAATTTAATACCACACCCAGAAAAAAGTGACCCCTTCTTTAAGTTAAAATGAAGTCATTGTGAAGAAAGTTGAACTTCGTATAGCGCCAAAGACATTTTTATTTGTTGAACGATGTGATTTTCGTAGAAATTAGGTATAATGCATTCCATATATTAGTTAACATTTTCCTATATTTATGTACCACTATACTACAGAATGAAAAAATTTAACTGATTTGAATTCATATATGTAATGATTTTATTGAAATTTTTCATTCACATGGACAAATCTTACACATTTGTGGTAAAACTTTTACTTCATAATTAGAACTGCTTACCTTCGTTTTTACATACAATTTTATTTATTTATATAAGCAATTTTATCTTCAATAAAAGACATGTTTTATTAATATACTGAATATATTTATTAAGAATCAACAGCATCGAATCTCCTTGAAATATTAGTTTCTTATTCCGCTGTTTCCAATTTCCATGTGATATTATCAACTGAAAAACGCACTTTTTCTTCTTCTTGTACTTTTCACTTTTAATAAGTTGCTGACTAACGATTTTGTCCTCCTTTTACAATTTCAATACCTACAAATATAAAATATCATAAACCATTTTTTTACAAAAGGTTAGCGTCACTGAATATTACCTGATAATTGAAGATTCCAAAATGAAGACAAATGAAAGGGATGTTATTCTGCTGGTGTTTTCTTTCTTTATATACCATCACGAACATTGATAGATTTATTTTCAAAAAACGAAAATTTTTCTCACTAATTTAAAATAATAAAAATTTTATATATTTTATTTGTTATTTATTATATTATTTTACCATATTATTTTTTAACAATCTTTCCGTATACCACAACAACGCGATTCCAACTAAAAAACAACCCACGCGCAAACATATCGATTACACCCACGCGCAAACACATCGATTGCGATGACAGGTATCGATTACAGGTAGACAATAGAAATATAGGAAAATTTCCTATATTCTATCAAGTGTGTTTCCTTAAGTTTTGAAAGGATTGCATACTTCTTAGTACGAATGAACTAAAATATTTTTCTATGCCAAGTGTTGTTCGTATGTATGAAAAACTTTCTATTATAAAGGAAGTCGCAATTATCATTTTATGAGAAATTTTACTAATTTTGAGGAAACTTGCTTTTAGTTCGGCTTTTGTTTATTTTTACGAATGCTTTGTTATCGGTGAATAAAATTTTCTTGTTCAGTAGTAAATTCTTATACCCAGCGAAAAAAATAGTATGAGTAAAATTCCATGCCTTATTCTAGTTAATGAACTATTTCTAACTGCTTACAGTTTAGGATTTTTTTACTGAAACGAGTAAATTTTATTATTTCTCACAAAAATTTACCTTAATGGAAATAAAATGGATAAACTATATTGATGAAAAATTTTTCCTTTAGTTTCGAAGGCACTTTTTTCTGGGTGCAATTTTTCGTTTTACAACTTTTCATATCTCTACCATCCAATCCATGCAAATTAAACTTTGAGTCGTAGGAGAATATAACACATTTCCACTGCTCCACAGACCATTTAAGGTATTTTTGTGAAGGCGCGTTAACCTATTTTTCTTGGAAATGAGTGATTTTTAACATTTGTGTATAATCGCAGTCCGACTTCTAAAGCTCTACATCTGATCGCTATGGTTGATATATTCAGTTTTATTTAATTTTCTACTCCTTTAGATAATATTTGAGTGAATTGTTGCACAATTCAATTAATTATATGATCTTCTTCTGGCGTAGTGTTAGGTTTTCTTTTACATTTGTAGGTTTTGGTGCATTTGTAGAAGTGTAAAAAAATTGGTTCAAATGGCTTCAGATTTAAATACTTGTATATTCCAATTTAGAGCTGTATATGTTACAGTTTCCAATAAATTTGATTGATTTGAGATGGTACCAATTACTAATCTACACTGTAGTGAAGGGTATACTATAGCGGCCCGCCCGACTTTAGACTTTACTTACTTGTTTTGATGTTAATTTTACCAAATAAATAATATGTTTAATGCGTTCTAACGCAAAATTTAAATAATTTTTACTATTTTATAAACTCGTACTCTGTTTAACTAATTGAAGTAAAAAACGTTAAAATTGTCCACTAAAATATGAAACAAGCGAGTTATAAACAAGTAAGTAAGGTCTAAAGTCGGATGGGGCCGACTATACTATACCCTTCACCACTATGTAGACATAGACAACTCCTTCAAATTTGCTAGGAGCTAACATATACACCCAGAAAAAAGTGACCCCTTCTTTAAGTTAAAATGAACTCATTGTGAAGAAAGTTGAACTTCGCATAGCGCCAAAGATATTTTTATTTGTTTGAACGATGTAATTTTCGTAGAAATTAGGTAGAATGCATTCCATATATTAGTAACATTTTCCTATATTTATGTACCACTATACTACAGAATGAAAAAAATTTAACTGAATTGAATTCATATATGGATTGATTTTATTGAACTTTTTTCATTCATTTGGACAAAACTTACATATTTGTGGTAAACCTTTTACTTCAAAATTAGAACTGCTTACTTTCGTTTTTAAATACAATTCAATTATTTATATAAGCAATTTTTTTTCTTTTATAAAATATATGTTTTATTAATATATTAAATATATTTATTTAAAGTCAACAGCATCGACTGGCCTTGAAATATTAGTTTATTATTCCGCTATTTCCAATTTCCATGTATTGTTATCAACTACAAACCGCATTTTTCTTCTTCTTGTACCTTTCACTTTTAATAAGTTGCTGCCTAACGATTTTGTCCTCCTTTTACAATTTCAATACCTAAAAATATAACAAATCATAAACCAATTTTTTCATAAAAGGTTAGCGTCACTAAATATTACCTGATAATTGAAGACGAATTAAGGGGTTGTTATTCTTCTGGTATTTTCTCAATAATTTAAAATAACAAATATTTTATATATTTTATTTGTTATTTATTATATTATTTTACTAAATTATTTTTTAACTACCTCTCCGTATATCATAACAATTCGATTCCAACTAAAAAAACAACCCACACGCAAACATATCGATTACATCGATGACAGGTATCGATTATAGGCAGATAAAAGAAATATAGGAAAATGTCCTATATTCTAACAAGTGTGTTTCCTTAAGTTTTAAGAAAGGATTGAATACTTCTTAGTACGAATGTACTAAAATATTTTTCTATGCAAAGTGTTATTCGTATGTACACACAAAAAATATCAATTATTTGATTGTCAATACAATTAAAATTATGTTTAAATTTGAGCTAACAACGTATTTTGTAAATACAATTACGATTTTAGTCACTTTAGCAACTAACTTTGTTATATCAACAAACATTTTGTTATATCAACAAAAATGTAGTCGAACTTCAAAATTTTCTGTAACAACAATTTATTGTTAGCTAAAAAATTATAATATTATTTTGTGTGTATGATAAGCTTTCTATAATAAAGGAAGTCAGAATTATAATTTTATAGGAAATTTTACTCAATTTGAGGAAACTTGGGTTTAGTTCGGTTTTTGTTTATTTTTGCGAATGCTTTGTTATCAGTGAATAAAATTTTCTTTTTCAGTAGTAAATTCTTATACCCAGCGAAGAAAACAGTATTAGTAAAATGCCATGCCTTATTCTAGTTAATGAACTATTCCTAACTGCTTTCAGTTTAGAAGTTTTTTTACTGAAACAAGTACATTTTATTATTTCACACAAAAATTTACCTTAATGGAAATAAAATGGCTAAACTAAATTGATGAACATTTTTTCCTTTAGTTTAGAAGGCACTTTTTTCTGGGTGTATAAAGGTTTGCATGGAGACAATTTTTTGTAATTCTACAAAATCTCTAGAATTGAAAAAATCGGCTAACACCCTGGGAAGAAACACAATGTTAGTAAACAAATATGGGAAAAATAAAGCGAGATCAATTTTAATGCAATTGTACAAAAGAGCATTTATGATTTATCGGGGGATCATATGTATTCGAGCTATAGGACAATTTGAGTAATACTAACAATTTTTGCTACTTAGCAGTGGTGATTTTACATATTGGTTAGATCTCGCCAAGATAAGTGGTCAAGTGTGGGTTGTGATATATTATTGGGCCAAGTCGGGTGACTTGGAGCCTTATTTAAAACTCAACCGTTCTGTGGAAAGTCTGGCATTACAGTGTGTAGGATATGACTACGATATGGAGAAATCATCACAGAATTTTGTGCAAAATGTGTGTATTTTGGCCATATTTGTATAAAGCGGAAGAACAAATATATGGAGGCTTTATCTAAATCTTAACCAAATTAGATCAAACTTGACACACATAAATAGCATATTAAAAATATTCTCTGTGGAAGCTATCGAGTCAATTGGAGGAAAATCCAATTGCAAATGGGTCTAAAGTATGAAATATTCTACCATATTTCCCCAACTCTTGTATACATATATATGGGAGCTCTATATAATCTGAACCGATTTTGACCAAATAGTTTAAATAATAATCCTGATATCTAGCAAAATTTCACGTAAATGGGAGTATAACTTTGGTCTCCGTGGTCATAATTCGGGCGTAAGATATATGGGAGCTATATCTAAATCTGAACCGATTTTAACCAAATTTGGCACATATAACGATACCATTAAACGTACTCATTGCGCAAAATATGAAGCAAATTTGGACAACAATCTTGCTTTTAAGGCCATATAAGAGCAAATCGGACGAATGATATATATGGGAGCTATATCTATATTTGAACCGACTTGGTTGATATTTTGCATATTTTACGAGAGCCCCAAAACATTTGGCTGTGCGAAATTTTAAGAACATACGTTGATAAATACGTCAATTATATTCAGATCGGTGATAAATATATATGGCAGCTATATCTAAATCTGAACCGATTTTTTATAAAATCAATAGCGATTGTCTCTGAGCCAAAGTAAAACTCTGTGCCAAATTTGAGGACGATCGGACTTAAACTGCGAGTTGTACTTTGCACACAAAATTACATATACAGACAGACAGACGGACATCGCTAAATCGACTCAGAATTTAGTAAGACGTTCGGCACAACTAAACGATGGGTCTCAGACTTTTCCTTCTTGGCGTTACATACAAATGCACAAACTTATTATACCCTGTACCACAGTAGTGGTGAAGTGTATAAAAATTGACTGAAAAGAACTTTCTGTGTGCACTGAAAAAACAGTGAACCCACCAGGAAGAAAACTTTCGGTTAATTTTAGAAAATTTTGAATATTTGTAGAAAATTTTAACTAAACTGTATTACAACCGTTGGCATCACCCCGATGTCATAAAAATAAGTAAATATTTTTATACAAATTCAAGAAAATTTATTAGATATAACTAAGTTTTTTTACTTGTTAAAGAAAATTTTGTAGTTTGCAGGAAAAACTTGTAGTTCAAAATGGCAAGAATGTCCTTATTGACATACGAAGTTCATGATGGACGCATTTTTGGTAAAATTTAAATATTTAAAGAAATTCTGAACTATTTGGTTGAAGACACGAATTTAGTTAATCTTTATGCTTCATTTGAGTATATTTTTTTCCTCGGTTTTAGTTAATTTACCTAACGTACACAAAAAATTATTAGAGTAAAGGAATCTCCAAACATAATAATTCCATGAACTAAAATAAAGTTAAATTGGCTTTAGTGAAATAGAGAGATTGCAATTTTGAACTCCAATTTGTTCCTTCTAATACAAAATTTTCTTTAACAAGTGAAAAAAATTAATTATGTCTAATAAATTTTCTTGAATTTGTCGAAAAATATTTACTTATTTTTGTGATATCGGCGTGATACCAGTGTTTGTAGTACTGTTTAGTTAAATTTTTCTAAAAATTTTCTAAAATTAACCAAAAGTTTTCTTCCTGATGGGTTCACTGTTTTTTCAGTGTAGTACAAATTAAACCTAAATGAATTATAAAAAAATCCTTGTTTGCCATTATAATATCAAACTACTGAATTTTGAGTACTAAAAAGTGTGTTAGTTTTAAAAGAATATTATATGGCATGGATTGAAATATCTTTTGTTTTTGCTTTTTATGCGTTCGTTGAATAAACTATGCTAATATTGAACTTAAACACACCAAATTTCTTTAATTACAAATTTCAAGAAAATAATCGGCTTCGATTTCGGCCAATTATTGCTTTTTTGCCGAACATCGGCTTGGCCAAACAAACCCGCTTCGGTCGAGCTTTACTTTGTGAGGACGTGCTTTTAACGTTGTGCTTTTAGAACAATTTCCAATTTATTTTGCCTTTAGAACAAAATTTTTTGCTGGTTTGAATATCTTTAGTAAAGTAAGAGATACATACATATAATAAATAATTGGCACAAGCATTCAAAGGGGGGCTAGACCCACAGTAAAAGTACTTTGCAAAAAGTTTGTGATCCGTAACTAGTGAAAGTTCGGATCAAATTCAATGAATTTTTACACCTCAAGCCACATAGTGGTCAGGGTATAATGACTATGATCTGCCTACCAGAAATATTGATTTAGACCCCACAAAATATATTCCGATCGACTCAGAATCACCTCCTGAGTCGATTTAGCCCTTTGTGTCCGTCCGTTCATGTATTTGTTGTTCGCAGGATTCCGGTCGCAATTATTCGCCGACTTTTAAGGAATTTAGTATATTGCGTTTTTTGGCACAAGGACGAATGCAAAAAAAAAGGATCATATTTATATATAAAGGGTGATTTGTTAAGAGCTTGATAACTTTTTTTTTTTAAAAAAATGCATAAAATTTGCAAAATCTCATCGGTTCTTTATTTGAAACGTTAGATTGGTCCATGACATTTACTTTTTGAAGATAATTTCATTTAAATGTTGACCGCGGCTGCGTCTTAGGTGGTCCATTCGGAAAGTCCAATTTTGGGCAACTTTTTCGAGCATTTCGGCCGGAATAGCCCGAATTTCTTCGGAAATGTTGTCTTCCAAAGCTGGAATAGTTGCTGGCTTATTTCTGTAGACTTTAGACTTGACGTAGCCCCACAAAAAATAGTCTAAAGGCGTCAAATCGCATGATCTTGGTGGCCAACTTACCGGTCCATTTCTTGAGATGAATTGTTCTCCGAAGTTTTCCCTCAAAATGGCCATAGAATCGCGAGCTGTGTGGCATGTAGCGCCATCTTGTTGAAACCACATGTCAACCAAGTTCAGTTCTTCCATTTTTGGCAACAAAAAGTTTGTTAGCATCGAACGATAGCGATCGCCATTCACCGTAACGTTGCGTCCGACAGCATCTTTGAAAAAATACGGTCCAATGATTCCACCAGCGTACAAACCACACCAAACAGTGCATTTTTCGGGATGCATGCCTTGCATACACAAGGTCGTGGTCCTGCTTCGACCGAACACCAAAAAGTTTTTCAGCGGTGGATTATCCCACCTCAGTAATGCTGGTGCCATTTCTGAGGGTTTCAAAGCTTCTCTAAATGGTTTCACTGCAATGTGGAACGCCGTTCGGACTCGGCTGTAAAAAGGAGGTCTCTTGTCATTGAGCTTAACATGGAATCGGGCAGCACTCAGTGATAAGAGAGAAGTTCACCAATGTGGTATCACAATGGACTGAATAGTCTAAGTGAGCCTGATACATCGGGCTGCCACCTAACCTAATCCTGAAAATATGTTACATATGCTTGAAGCAAAATTTGTTTGGGGTATATGCTACAGAAGCGATTCTTTTTTGAGGATGTAGCTACCATATATATTCATCACTGATTTGATCATAATTGACGTATTTATGAACTGATATTCTTCAAATTTCGTACATCTGAATGTTTTGCAAGTCCCGTAGAACTTGAAAAATATCAGCTAAATCGGTTTGGATTTAGGTCAGCGTTGCCAGAATTGTTTCACCAAAAACCGCTAGATTTGTCCAAAAAACTAGCCAAAAAAAGCTAAAAAATTTAAAAAAATAGCTAGAAAAAAAGCTAAATTTTTTTGTATCAAAAGTCACATTTTTGAATTAAAATTTAACAAACTTAAAGGCTTTATTTCACTTACGGCCATTTTCATGTAGCTCCGTTAGGCTTTAACTGCCAGTTAACAGAAAGTAAATTGCAAATATCTTCTCTTCGGTTAACTTTAACTGAAAAATTTTCGTCAGTTAAGTTCCTAACTGGCCTATGGAATATAAAGGCAAGATGACAGTTTCGTCCATAATACGGTTTAAAAGTTGGTTAGTTAACGGAACACTAACGGAGCTTTATGAAAATGGGGGTTAAAAAGCATAATATTTTAATTGTATTCAATTTAATTCCATTTCTGTGAGACTGTAAGAAAATCTAAGTCATATTAGCTCTGTTGGCGTACTCGATACATTTTGATTACTATCACAAATTTTTACTGGAAGTCCTTCGTTTATATTTCCTTGTAAAAACATTTTTCTCAGTGAACTTGCAATTGTCAGTTGGTTAATCATGTCACATAGAACTGCATTAGAAAATGTCACATAGAACTGCATTAGAAAATATCTATATATTTCGTTTTAACTGAATTAATGATAAATTCGTGAACGTGTACACTTCTCCTAATTTTACCCAAGAGAATAAAACCCATTATAACTGTCTTGCAAGTTTATAATGAATAACTTTTATTCGAAAATTTCCCAAACCTACTGTTGTCCAATTTTCGTAAATGTAAATCCATCCCATTAATAAATAGCAGATTTGTTTTGATCCTATCACTACGAATTTTTTATTGCATTTTTTGGTGTTAAAAAAAATAATACCACATTCAAAACTTTATTTCCTTAATTTTTTCTATGTTCGGTTCCAAAGATTTTGTACACTAATGATTTTTGTATTGATTCCGAGTCAAATTTGAATTTATTCGTTTTCTCAGCTTTTTCTTCATGAGCTATCACAGTGCTTTAAAAACGTGCTAACGAAAACTTAAATTTTCAAATTCAGACTCGACTTTAAGTAGAAATTAGATAAAAACGAAGTTTTATCCATATTTCAATAGGAACATGCCGAAAATAAAAAAAGCCAAAAATAGCTAAAAGGGTCATGAAAAAAAGCCAGAAAAAAAGCTAAATGCATTTTTTTCCGCTAAACGTCTTCAAAAAAAGCCAAATCTAGCGGGAAAAAAGCTAAATTGGCAACGCTGATTTAGATATAGCTCGCATATACATCTTACGCCCGATATGCATTTATTTGGCCCCAAATGCCAAAATTTTATATTGATTTGCTTCAAATTTTGTAAAAATTTAATACCACACCCAGAAAAAAGTGACCCCTTCTTTAAGTTAAAATGAAGTCATTGTGAAGAAAGTTGAACTTCGTATAGCGCCAAAGACATTTTTATTTGTTGAACGATGTGATTTTCGTAGAAATTAGGTATAATGCATTCCATATATTAGTTAACATTTTCCTATATTTATGTACCACTATACTACAGAATGAAAAAATTTAACTGATTTGAATTCATATATGTAATGATTTTATTGAAATTTTTCATTCACATGGACAAATCTTACACATTTGTGGTAAAACTTTTACTTCATAATTAGAACTGCTTACCTTCGTTTTTACATACAATTTTATTTATTTATATAAGCAATTTTATCTTCAATAAAAGACATGTTTTATTAATATACTGAATATATTTATTAAGAATCAACAGCATCGAATCTCCTTGAAATATTAGTTTCTTATTCCGCTGTTTCCAATTTCCATGTGATATTATCAACTGAAAAACGCACTTTTTCTTCTTCTTGTACTTTTCACTTTTAATAAGTTGCTGACTAACGATTTTGTCCTCCTTTTACAATTTCAATACCTACAAATATAAAATATCATAAACCATTTTTTTACAAAAGGTTAGCGTCACTGAATATTACCTGATAATTGAAGATTCCAAAATGAAGACAAATGAAAGGGATGTTATTCTGCTGGTGTTTTCTTTCTTTATATACCATCACGAACATTGATAGATTTATTTTCAAAAAACGAAAATTTTTCTCACTAATTTAAAATAATAAAAATTTTATATATTTTATTTGTTATTTATTATATTATTTTACCATATTATTTTTTAACAATCTTTCCGTATACCACAACAACGCGATTCCAACTAAAAAACAACCCACGCGCAAACATATCGATTACACCCACGCGCAAACACATCGATTGCGATGACAGGTATCGATTACAGGTAGACAATAGAAATATAGGAAAATTTCCTATATTCTATCAAGTGTGTTTCCTTAAGTTTTGAAAGGATTGCATACTTCTTAGTACGAATGAACTAAAATATTTTTCTATGCCAAGTGTTGTTCGTATGTATGAAAAACTTTCTATTATAAAGGAAGTCGCAATTATCATTTTATGAGAAATTTTACTAATTTTGAGGAAACTTGCTTTTAGTTCGGCTTTTGTTTATTTTTACGAATGCTTTGTTATCGGTGAATAAAATTTTCTTGTTCAGTAGTAAATTCTTATACCCAGCGAAAAAAATAGTATGAGTAAAATTCCATGCCTTATTCTAGTTAATGAACTATTTCTAACTGCTTACAGTTTAGGATTTTTTTACTGAAACGAGTAAATTTTATTATTTCTCACAAAAATTTACCTTAATGGAAATAAAATGGATAAACTATATTGATGAAAAATTTTTCCTTTAGTTTCGAAGGCACTTTTTTCTGGGTGCAATTTTTCGTTTTACAACTTTTCATATCTCTACCATCCAATCCATGCAAATTAAACTTTGAGTCGTAGGAGAATATAACACATTTCCACTGCTCCACAGACCATTTAAGGTATTTTTGTGAAGGCGCGTTAACCTATTTTTCTTGGAAATGAGTGATTTTTAACATTTGTGTATAATCGCAGTCCGACTTCTAAAGCTCTACATCTGATCGCTATGGTTGATATATTCAGTTTTATTTAATTTTCTACTCCTTTAGATAATATTTGAGTGAATTGTTGCACAATTCAATTAATTATATGATCTTCTTCTGGCGTAGTGTTAGGTTTTCTTTTACATTTGTAGGTTTTGGTGCATTTGTAGAAGTGTAAAAAAATTGGTTCAAATGGCTTCAGATTTAAATACTTGTATATTCCAATTTAGAGCTGTATATGTTACAGTTTCCAATAAATTTGATTGATTTGAGATGGTACCAATTACTAATCTACACTGTAGTGAAGGGTATACTATAGCGGCCCGCCCGACTTTAGACTTTACTTACTTGTTTTGATGTTAATTTTACCAAATAAATAATATGTTTAATGCGTTCTAACGCAAAATTTAAATAATTTTTACTATTTTATAAACTCGTACTCTGTTTAACTAATTGAAGTAAAAAACGTTAAAATTGTCCACTAAAATATGAAACAAGCGAGTTATAAACAAGTAAGTAAGGTCTAAAGTCGGATGGGGCCGACTATACTATACCCTTCACCACTATGTAGACATAGACAACTCCTTCAAATTTGCTAGGAGCTAACATATACACCCAGAAAAAAGTGACCCCTTCTTTAAGTTAAAATGAACTCATTGTGAAGAAAGTTGAACTTCGCATAGCGCCAAAGATATTTTTATTTGTTTGAACGATGTAATTTTCGTAGAAATTAGGTAGAATGCATTCCATATATTAGTAACATTTTCCTATATTTATGTACCACTATACTACAGAATGAAAAAAATTTAACTGAATTGAATTCATATATGGATTGATTTTATTGAACTTTTTTCATTCATTTGGACAAAACTTACATATTTGTGGTAAACCTTTTACTTCAAAATTAGAACTGCTTACTTTCGTTTTTAAATACAATTCAATTATTTATATAAGCAATTTTTTTTCTTTTATAAAATACATGTTTTATTAATATATTAAATATATTTATTTAAAGTCAACAGCATCGACTGGCCTTGAAATATTAGTTTATTATTCCGCTATTTCCAATTTCCATGTATTGTTATCAACTACAAACCGCATTTTTCTTCTTCTTGTACCTTTCACTTTTAATAAGTTGCTGCCTAACGATTTTGTCCTCCTTTTACAATTTCAATACCTAAAAATATAACAAATCATAAACCAATTTTTTCATAAAAGGTTAGCGTCACTAAATATTACCTGATAATTGAAGACGAATTAAGGGGATGTTATTCTTCTGGTATTTTCTCAATAATTTAAAATAACAAATATTTTATATATTTTATTTGTTATTTATTATATTATTTTACTAAATTATTTTTTAACTACCTCTCCGTATATCATAACAATACGATTCCAACTAAAAAAACAACCCACACGCAAACATATCGATTACATCGATGACAGGTATCGATTATAGGCAGATAAAAGAAATATATATATTTATTATATATATATTTATTGTTAGCTATATTCTAACAAGTGTGTTTCCTTAAGTTTTAAGAAAGTATTGAATACTTCTTAGTACGAATGTACTAAAATATTTTTCTATGCAAAGTGTTATTCGTATGTACACACAAAAAAATATCAATTATTTGATTGTCAATACAATTAAAATTATGTTTAAATTTGAGCTAACAACGTATTTTGTAAATACAATTACGATTTTAGTCACTTTAGCAACTAACTTTGTTATATCAACAAACATTTTGTTATATCAACAAAAATTTAGTCGAACTTCAAAATTTTCTGTAACAACAATTTATTGTTAGCTAAAAAATTATAATATTATTTTGTGTGTATGATAAGCTTTCTATAATAAAGGAAGTCAGAATTATAATTTTATAGGAAATTTTACTCAATTTGAGGAAACTTGGGTTTAGTTCGGTTTTTGTTTATTTTTGCGAATGCTTTGTTATCAGTGAATAAAATTTTCTTTTTCAGTAGTAAATTCTTATACCCAGCGAAGAAAACAGTATTAGTAAAATGCCATGCCTTATTCTAGTTAATGAACTATTCCTAACTGCTTTCAGTTTAGAAGTTTTTTTACTGAAACAAGTACATTTTATTATTTCACACAAAAATTTACCTTAATGGAAATAAAATGGCTAAACTAAATTGATGAACATTTTTTCCTTTAGTTTAGAAGGCACTTTTTTCTGGGTGTATAAAGGTTTGCATGGAGACAATTTTTTGTAATTCTACAAAATCTCTAGAATTGAAAAAATCGGCTAACACCCTGGGAAGAAACACAATGTTAGTAAACAAATATGGGAAAAATAAAGCGAGATCAATTTTAATGCAATTGTACAAAAGAGCATTTATGATTTATCGGGGGATCATATGTATTCGAGCTATAGGACAATTTGAGTAATACTAACAATTTTTGCTACTTAGCAGTGGTGATTTTACATATTGGTTAGATCTCGCCAAGATAAGTGGTCAAGTGTGGGTTGTGATATATTATTGGGCCAAGTCGGGTGACTTGGAGCCTTATTTAAAACTCAACCGTTCTGTGGAAAGTCTGGCATTACAGTGTGTAGGATATGACTACGATATGGAGAAATCATCACAGAATTTTGTGCAAAATGTGTGTATTTTGGCCATATTTGTATAAAGCGGAAGAACAAATATATGGAGGCTTTATCTAAATCTTAACCAAATTAGATCAAACTTGACACACATAAATAGCATATTAAAAATATTCTCTGTGGAAGCTATCGAGTCAATTGGAGGAAAATCCAATTGCAAATGGGTCTAAAGTATGAAATATTCTACCATATTTCCCCAACTCTTGTATACATATATATGGGAGCTCTATATAATCTGAACCGATTTTGACCAAATAGTTTAAATAATAATCCTGATATCTAGCAAAATTTCACGTAAATGGGAGTATAACTTTGGTCTCCGTGGTCATAATTCGGGCGTAAGATATATGGGAGCTATATCTAAATCTGAACCGATTTTAACCAAATTTGGCACATATAACGATACCATTAAACGTACTCATTGCGCAAAATATGAAGCAAATTTGGACAACAATCTTGCTTTTAAGGCCATATAAGAGCAAATCGGACGAATGATATATATGGGAGCTATATCTATATTTGAACCGACTTGGTTGATATTTTGCATATTTTACGAGAGCCCCAAAACATTTGGCTGTGCGAAATTTTAAGAACATACGTTGATAAATACGTCAATTATATTCAGATCGGTGATAAATATATATGGCAGCTATATCTAAATCTGAACCGATTTTTTATAAAATCAATAGCGATTGTCTCTGAGCCAAAGTAAAACTCTGTGCCAAATTTGAGGACGATCGGACTTAAACTGCGAGTTGTACTTTGCACACAAAATTACATATACAGACAGACAGACGGACATCGCTAAATCGACTCAGAATTTAGTAAGACGATCGGCACAACTAAACGATGGGTCTCAGACTTTTCCTTCTTGGCGTTACATACAAATGCACAAACTTATTATACCCTGTACCACAGTAGTGGTGAAGTGTATAAAAATTGACTGAAAAGAACTTTCTGTGTGCACTGAAAAAACAGTGAACCCACCAGGAAGAAAACTTTCGGTTAATTTTAGAAAATTTTGAATATTTGTAGAAAATTTTAACTAAACTGTATTACAACCGTTGGCATCACCCCGATGTCATAAAAATAAGTAAATATTTTTATACAAATTCAAGAAAATTTATTAGATATAACTAAGTTTTTTTACTTGTTAAAGAAAATTTTGTAGTTTGCAGGAAAAACTTGTAGTTCAAAATGGCAAGAATGTCCTTATTGACATACGAAGTTCATGATGGACGCATTTTTGGTAAAATTTAAATATTTAAAGAAATTCTGAACTATTTGGTTGAAGACACGAATTTAGTTAATCTTTATGCTTCATTTGAGTATATTTTTTTCCTCGGTTTTAGTTAATTTACCTAACGTACACAAAAAATTATTAGAGTAAAGGAATCTCCAAACATAATAATTCCATGAACTAAAATAAAGTTAAATTGGCTTTAGTGAAATAGAGAGATTGCAATTTTGAACTCCAATTTTTTCCTTCTAATACAAAATTTTCTTTAACAAGTGACAAAAATTAATTATGTCTAATAAATTTTCTTGAATTTGTCGAAAAATATTTACTTATTTTTGTGATATCGGCGTGATACCAGTGTTTGTAGTACTGTTTAGTTAAATTTTTCTAAAAATTTTCTAAAATTAACCAAAAGTTTTCTTCCTGATGGGTTCACTGTTTTTTCAGTGTAGTACAAATTAAACCTAAATGAATTATAAAAAAATCCTTGTTTGCCATTATAATATCAAACTACTGAATTTTGAGTACTAAAAAGTGTGTTAGTTTTAAAAGAATATTATATGGCATGGATTGAAATATCTTTTGTTTTTGCTTTTTATGCGTTCGTTGAATAAACTATGCTAATATTGAACTTAAACACACCAAATTTCTTTAATTACAAATTTCAAGAAAATAATCGGCTTCGATTTCGGCCAATTATTGCTTTTTTGCCGAACATCGGCTTGGCCAAACAAACCCGCTTCGGTCGAGCTTTACTTTGTGAGGACGTGCTTTTAACGTTGAGCTTTTAGAACAATTTCCAATTTATTTTGCCTTTAGAACAAAATTTTTTGCTGGTTTGAATATCTTTAGTAAAGTAAGAGATACATACATATAATAAATAATTGGCACAAGCATTCAAAGGGGGGCTAGACCCACAGTAAAAGTACTTTGCAAAAAGTTTGTGATCCGTAACTAGTGAAAGTTCGGATCAAATTCAATGAATTTTTACACCTCAAGCCACATAGTGGTCAGGGTATAATGACTATGATCTGCCTACCAGAAATATTGATTTAGACCCCACAAAATATATTCCGATCGACTCAGAATCACCTCCTGAGTCGATTTAGCCCTTTGTGTCCGTCCGTTCATGTATTTGTTGTTCGCAGGATTCCGGTCGCAATTATTCGCCGACTTTTAAGGAATTTAGTATATTGCGTTTTTTGGCACAAGGACGAATGCAAAAAAAAAGGATCATATTTATATATAAAGGGTGATTTGTTAAGAGCTTGATAACTTTTTTTTTTTTAAAAAATGCATAAAATTTGCAAAATCTCATCGGTTCTTTATTTGAAACGTTAGATTGGTCCATGACATTTACTTTTTGAAGATAATTTCATTTAAATGTTGACCGCGGCTGCGTCTTAGGTGGTCCATTCGGAAAGTCCAATTTTGGGCAACTTTTTCGAGCATTTCGGCCGGAATAGCCCGAATTTCTTCGGAAATGTTGTCTTCCAAAGCTGGAATAGTTGCTGGCTTATTTCTGTAGACTTTAGACTTGACGTAGCCCCACAAAAAATAGTCTAAAGGCGTCAAATCGCATGATCTTGGTGGCCAACTTACCGGTCCATTTCTTGAGATGAATTGTTCTCCGAAGTTTTCCCTCAAAATGGCCATAGAATCGCGAGCTGTGTGGCATGTAGCGCCATCTTGTTGAAACCACATGTCAACCAAGTTCAGTTCTTCCATTTTTGGCAACAAAAAGTTTGTTAGCATCGAACGATAGCGATCGCCATTCACCGTAACGTTGCGTCCAACAGCATCTTTGAAAAAATACGGTCCAATGATTCCACCAGCGTACAAACCACACCAAACAGTGCATTTTTCGGGATGCATGCCTTGCATACACAAGGTCGTGGTCCTGCTTCGACCGAACACCAAAAAGTTTTTCAGCGGTGGATTATCCCACCTCAGTAATGCTGGTGCCATTTCTGAGGGTTTCAAAGCTTCTCTAAATGGTTTCACTGCAATATGGAACGCCGTTCGGACTCGGCTGTAAAAAGGAGGTCTCTTGTCATTGAGCTTAACATGGAATCGGGCAGCACTCAGTGATAAGAGAGAAGTTCACCAATGTGGTATCACAATGGACTGAATAGTCTAAGTGAGCCTGATACATCGGGCTGCCACCTAACCTAATCCTGAAAATATGTTACATATGCTTGAAGCAAAATTTGTTTGGGGTATATGCTACAGAAGCGATTCTTTTTTGAGGATGTAGCTACCATATATATTCATCACTGATTTGATCATAATTGACGTATTTATGAACTGATATTCTTCAAATTTCGTACATCTGAATGTTTTGCAAGTCCCGTAGAACTTGAAAAATATCAGCTAAATCGGTTTGGATTTAGGTCAGCGTTGCCAGAATTGTTTCACCAAAAACCGCTAGATTTGTCCAAAAAACTAGCCAAAAAAAGCTAAAAAATTTAAAAAAATAGCTAGAAAAAAAGCTAAATTTTTTTGTATCAAAAGTCACATTTTTGAATTAAAATTTAACAAACTTAAAGGCTTTATTTCACTTACGGCCATTTTCATGTAGCTCCGTTAGGCTTTAACTGCCAGTTAACAGAAAGTAAATTGCAAATATCTTCTCTTCGGTTAACTTTAACTGAAAAATTTTCGTCAGTTAAGTTCCTAACTGGCCTATGGAATATAAAGGCAAGATGACAGTTTCGTCCATAATACGGTTTAAAAGTTGGTTAGTTAACGGAACACTAACGGAGCTTTATGAAAATGGGGGTTAAAAAGCATAATATTTTAATTGTATTCAATTTAATTCCATTTCTGTGAGACTGTAAGAAAATCTAAGTCATATTAGCTCTGTTGGCGTACTCGATACATTTTGATTACTATCACAAATTTTTACTGGAAGTCCTTCGTTTATATTTCCTTGTAAAAACATTTTTCTCAGTGAACTTGCAATTGTCAGTTGGTTAATCATGTCACATAGAACTGCATTAGAAAATGTCACATAGAACTGCATTAGAAAATATCTATATATTTCGTTTTAACTGAATTAATGATAAATTCGTGAACGTGTACACTTCTCCTAATTTTACCCAAGAGAATAAAACCCATTATAACTGTCTTGCAAGTTTATAATGAATAACTTTTATTCGAAAATTTCCCAAACCTACTGTTGTCCAATTTTCGTAAATGTAAATCCATCCCATTAATAAATAGCAGATTTGTTTTGATCCTATCACTACGAATTTTTTATTGCATTTTTTGGTGTTAAAAAAAATAATACCACATTCAAAACTTTATTTCCTTAATTTTTTCTATGTTCGGTTCCAAAGATTTTGTACACTAATGATTTTTGTATTGATTCCGAGTCAAATTTGAATTTATTCGTTTTCTCAGCTTTTTCTTCATGAGCTATCACAGTGCTTTAAAAACGTGCTAACGAAAACTTAAATTTTCAAATTCAGACTCGACTTTAAGTAGAAATTAGATAAAAACGAAGTTTTATCCATATTTCAATAGGAACATGCCGAAAATAAAAAAAGCCAAAAATAGCTAAAAGGGTCATGAAAAAAAGCCAGAAAAAAAGCTAAATGCATTTTTTTTCCGCTAAACGTCTTCAAAAAAAGCCAAATCTAGCGGGAAAAAAGCTAAATTGGCAACGCTGATTTAGATATAGCTCGCATATACATCTTACGCCCGATATGCATTTATTTGGCCCCAAATGCCAAAATTTTATATTGATTTGCTTCAAATTTTGTAAAAATTTAATACCACACCCAGAAAAAAGTGACCCCTTCTTTAAGTTAAAATGAAGTCATTGTGAAGAAAGTTGAACTTCGTATAGCGCCAAAGACATTTTTATTTGTTGAACGATGTGATTTTCGTAGAAATTAGGTATAATGCATTCCATATATTAGTTAACATTTTCCTATATTTATGTACCACTATACTACAGAATGAAAAAATTTAACTGATTTGAATTCATATATGTAATGATTTTATTGAAATTTTTCATTCACATGGACAAATCTTACACATTTGTGGTAAAACTTTTACTTCATAATTAGAACTGCTTACCTTCGTTTTTACATACAATTTTATTTATTTATATAAGCAATTTTATCTTCAATAAAAGACATGTTTTATTAATATACTGAATATATTTATTAAGAATCAACAGCATCGAATCTCCTTGAAATATTAGTTTCTTATTCCGCTGTTTCCAATTTCCATGTGATATTATCAACTGAAAAACGCACTTTTTCTTCTTCTTGTACTTTTCACTTTTAATAAGTTGCTGACTAACGATTTTGTCCTCCTTTTACAATTTCAATACCTACAAATATAAAATATCATAAACCATTTTTTTACAAAAGGTTAGCGTCACTGAATATTACCTGATAATTGAAGATTCCAAAATGAAGACAAATGAAAGGGATGTTATTCTGCTGGTGTTTTCTTTCTTTATATACCATCACGAACATTGATAGATTTATTTTCAAAAAACGAAAATTTTTCTCACTAATTTAAAATAATAAAAATTTTATATATTTTATTTGTTATTTATTATATTATTTTACCATATTATTTTTTAACAATCTTTCCGTATACCACAACAACGCGATTCCAACTAAAAAACAACCCACGCGCAAACATATCGATTACACCCACGCGCAAACACATCGATTGCGATGACAGGTATCGATTACAGGTAGACAATAGAAATATAGGAAAATTTCCTATATTCTATCAAGTGTGTTTCCTTAAGTTTTGAAAGGATTGCATACTTCTTAGTACGAATGAACTAAAATATTTTTCTATGCCAAGTGTTGTTCGTATGTATGAAAAACTTTCTATTATAAAGGAAGTCGCAATTATCATTTTATGAGAAATTTTACTAATTTTGAGGAAACTTGCTTTTAGTTCGGCTTTTGTTTATTTTTACGAATGCTTTGTTATCGGTGAATAAAATTTTCTTGTTCAGTAGTAAATTCTTATACCCAGCGAAAAAAATAGTATGAGTAAAATGCCATGCCTTATTCTAGTTAATGAACTATTTCTAACTGCTTACAGTTTAGGATTTTTTTACTGAAACGAGTAAATTTTATTATTTCTCACAAAAATTTACCTTAATGGAAATAAAATGGATAAACTATATTGATGAAAAATTTTTCCTTTAGTTTCGAAGGCACTTTTTTCTGGGTGCAATTTTTCGTTTTACAACTTTTCATATCTCTACCATCCAATCCATGCAAATTAAACTTTGAGTCGTAGGAGAATATAACACATTTCCACTGCTCCACAGACCATTTAAGGTATTTTTGTGAAGGCGCGTTAACCTATTTTTCTTGGAAATGAGTGATTTTTAACATTTGTGTATAATCGCAGTCCGACTTCTAAAGCTCTACATCTGATCGCTATGGTTGATATATTCAGTTTTATTTAATTTTCTACTCCTTTAGATAATATTTGAGTGAATTGTTGCACAATTCAATTAATTATATGATCTTCTTCTGGCGTAGTGTTAGGTTTTCTTTTACATTTGTAGGTTTTGGTGCATTTGTAGAAGTGTAAAAAAATTGGTTCAAATGGCTTCAGATTTAAATACTTGTATATTCCAATTTAGAGCTGTATATGTTACAGTTTCCAATAAATTTGATTGATTTGAGATGGTACCAATTACTAATCTACACTGTAGTGAAGGGTATACTATAGCGGCCCGCCCGACTTTAGACTTTACTTACTTGTTTTGATGTTAATTTTACCAAATAAATAATATGTTTAATGCGTTCTAACGCAAAATTTAAATAATTTTTACTATTTTATAAACTCGTACTCTGTTTAACTAATTGAAGTAAAAAACGTTAAAATTGTCCACTAAAATATGAAACAAGCGAGTTATAAACAAGTAAGTAAGGTCTAAAGTCGGATGGGGCCGACTATACTATACCCTTCACCACTATGTAGACATAGACAACTCCTTCAAATTTGCTAGGAGCTAACATATACACCCAGAAAAAAGTGACCCCTTCTTTAAGTTAAAATGAACTCATTGTGAAGAAAGTTGAACTTCGCATAGCGCCAAAGATATTTTTATTTGTTTGAACGATGTAATTTTCGTAGAAATTAGGTAGAATGCATTCCATATATTAGTAACATTTTCCTATATTTATGTACCACTATACTACAGAATGAAAAAAATTTAACTGAATTGAATTCATATATGGATTGATTTTATTGAACTTTTTTCATTCATTTGGACAAAACTTACATATTTGTGGTAAACCTTTTACTTCAAAATTAGAACTGCTTACTTTCGTTTTTAAATACAATTCAATTATTTATATAAGCAATTTTTTTTCTTTTATAAAATACATGTTTTATTAATATATTAAATATATTTATTTAAAGTCAACAGCATCGACTGGCCTTGAAATATTAGTTTATTATTCCGCTATTTCCAATTTCCATGTATTGTTATCAACTACAAACCGCATTTTTCTTCTTCTTGTACCTTTCACTTTTAATAAGTTGCTGCCTAACGATTTTGTCCTCCTTTTACAATTTCAATACCTAAAAATATAACAAATCATAAACCAATTTTTTCATAAAAGGTTAGCGTCACTAAATATTACCTGATAATTGAAGACGAATTAAGGGGTTGTTATTCTTCTGGTATTTTCTCAATAATTTAAAATAACAAATATTTTATATATTTTATTTGTTATTTATTATATTATTTTACTAAATTATTTTTTAACTACCTCTCCGTATATCATAACAATACGATTCCAACTAAAAAAACAACCCACACGCAAACATATCGATTACATCGATGACAGGTATCGATTATAGGCAGATAAAAGAAATATAGGAAAATGTCCTAAACACACTTTCCTTAAGTTTTAAGAAAGGATTGAATACTTCTTAGTACGAATGTACTAAAATATTTTTCTATGCAAAGTGTTATTCGTATGTACACACAAAAAAATATCAATTATTTGATTGTCAATACAATTAAAATTATGTTTAAATTTGAGCTAACAACGTATTTTGTAAATACAATTACGATTTTAGTCTCTTTAGCAACTAACTTTGTTATATCAACAAACATTTTGTTATATCAACAAAAATTTAGTCGAACTTCAAAATTTTCTGTAACAACAATTTATTGTTAGCTAAAAAATTATAATATTATTTTGTGTGTATGATAAGCTTTCTATAATAAAGGAAGTCAGAATTATAATTTTATAGGAAATTTTACTCAATTTGAGGAAACTTGGGTTTAGTTCGGTTTTTGTTTATTTTTGCGAATGCTTTGTTATCAGTGAATAAAATTTTCTTTTTCAGTAGTAAATTCTTATACCCAGCGAAGAAAACAGTATTAGTAAAATGCCATGCCTTATTCTAGTTAATGAACTATTCCTAACTGCTTTCAGTTTAGAAGTTTTTTTACTGAAACAAGTACATTTTATTATTTCACACAAAAATTTACCTTAATGGAAATAAAATGGCTAAACTAAATTGATGAACATTTTTTCCTTTAGTTTAGAAGGCACTTTTTTCTGGGTGTATAAAGGTTTGCATGGAGACAATTTTTTGTAATTCTACAAAATCTCTAGAATTGAAAAAATCGGCTAACACCCTGGGAAGAAACACAATGTTAGTAAACAAATATGGGAAAAATAAAGCGAGATCAATTTTAATGCAATTGTACAAAAGAGCATTTATGATTTATCGGGGGATCATATGTATTCGAGCTATAGGACAATTTGAGTAATACTAACAATTTTTGCTACTTAGCAGTGGTGATTTTACATATTGGTTAGATCTCGCCAAGATAAGTGGTCAAGTGTGGGTTGTGATATATTATTGGGCCAAGTCGGGTGACTTGGAGCCTTATTTAAAACTCAACCGTTCTGTGGAAAGTCTGGCATTACAGTGTGTAGGATATGACTACGATATGGAGAAATCATCACAGAATTTTGTGCAAAATGTGTGTATTTTGGCCATATTTGTATAAAGCGGAAGAACAAATATATGGAGGCTTTATCTAAATCTTAACCAAATTAGATCAAACTTGACACACATAAATAGCATATTAAAAATATTCTCTGTGGAAGCTATCGAGTCAATTGGAGGAAAATCCAATTGCAAATGGGTCTAAAGTATGAAATATTCTACCATATTTCCCCAACTCTTGTATACATATATATGGGAGCTCTATATAATCTGAACCGATTTTGGCCAAATTTGATATGCATAGTTTAAATAATAATTCTGATATCTAGCAAAATTTCACGTAAATGGGAGTATAACTTTGGTCTCCGTGGTCATAATTCGGGCGTAAGATATATGGGAGCTATATCTAAATCTGAACCGATTTTAACCAAATTTGGCACATATAACGATACCATTAAACGTACTCATTGCGCAAAATATGAAGCAAATTTGGACAACAATCTTGCTTTTAAGGCCATATAAGAGCAAATCGGACGAATGATATATATGGGAGCTATATCTATATTTGAACCGACTTGGTTGATATTTTGCATATTTTACGAGAGCCCCAAAACATTTGGCTGTGCGAAATTTTAAGAACATACGTTGATAAATACGTTAATTATATTCAGATCGGTGATAAATATATATGGCAGCTATATCTAAATCTGAACCGATTTTTTACTTAAACTGCGAGTTGTACTTTGCACACAAAATTACATATACAGACAGACAGACGGACATCGCTAAATCGACTCAGAATTTAGTAAGACGATCGGCACAACTAAACGATGGGTCTCAGACTTTTCCTTCTTGGCGTTACATACAAATGCACAAACTTATTATACCCTGTACCACAGTAGTGGTGAAGTGTATAAAAATTGACTGAAAAGAACAATTTTTTCCTTCTAACTACAAAATTTTCTTTAACAAGTGAAAAAAAATGAATTATGTCTAATAAATTTCTTGAATTTGTCGAAAAATATTTACTTGTTTTTGTGATATCGGCGTGATACCAGCGTTTGTAGTACTGTTTAGTTAGATTTTTCTAAAAATTTTCAAAATTTTCTAAAATTAACCAAAAGTTTTCTTCCTGATGGGTTCACTGTTTTTTCAGTGTAGTACAAATTAAACCTAAATGAATTATAAAAAAATCCTTGTTTGCCATTATAATATCAAACTACTGAATTTTGAGTACTAAAAAGTGTGTTAGTTTTAAAAGAATATGATATGGCATGGATTGAAATATCTTTTGTTTTTGCTTTTTATGCGTTCGTTGAATAAACTATGCTAATATTGAACTTAAACACACCAAATTTCTTTAATTACAAATTTCAAGAAAATAATCGGCTTCGATTTCGGCCAATTATTGCTTTTTTGCCGAACATCGGCTTGGCCAAACAAACCCGCTTCGGTCGAGCTTTACTTTGTGAGGACGTGCTTTTAACGTTGTGCTTTTAGAACAATTTCCAATTTATTTTGCCTTTAGAATGCCCGTGCCAATTATTTATAATAAATAATTGGCACGGGCATTCAAAGGGGGGCTAGTCCCACAGTAAAAGTACTTTGCAAAAAGTTTGTGATCCGTAACTAGTGAAAGTTCGGATCAAATTCAATGAATTTTTACACCTCAAGCCACATAGTGGTCAGGGTATAATGACTATGATCTGCCTACCAGAAATATTGATTTAGATCCCACAAAATATATTCCGATCGACTCAGAATCACCTCCTGAGTCGATTTAGCCCTTTGTGTCCGTCCGTTCATGTATTTGTTGTTCGCAGGATTCCGGTCGCAATTATTAGCCGACTTTTAAGGAATTTAGTATATTGCGTTTTTTGGCACAAGGACGAATGCAAAAAAAAAAGGATCATATTTATATATAGCTCCCATATATATGTATCGCCCGATTTCGATAAATGGAGTATGCAGCACCCGATTTTGAAAAAGTTGTTCCTAATAACCTTATTTTTGGCCATAGTGGCTTCATTTATTAACTGATTTTACTCAAATTTAGCACACGTTCACCTTCTGTGGTTTCAACCAAACCTGGAAAATATCATCCAACGCGGTTTAGATTTAGGTATGATATAGTCGTCCCCGCCCGACATTCTACTTTTCTTACTTGTTTAATAATGGACTCAATATAAGTGGCATACTAACCCTGTAGGATCAGAATCAACTATAGCTCCTAATATCAGACATTTATGTTCAGATTGTGATAAAACTCCCATACACCGAAAGAATTCTCTTCGTAAAAAGAACGAAAAATTTTATTAAAACACGAAATTTATAAACACAGAATTAATCAGAAATAAATAATATACTTGTTTATTAATTGTACTTTCCATTAGTTTTTTAATTGACTCAATTATAAATTTAAAAGATTTCAAAATAAAAATCAATTAATTTTTTAATTGTGGCATTCATGAAAAATTTTTAGGAAAATTTTTCTCCTTCAAACATGAAATTAATTGTTCCAATTAATTTTTAAGTGACCTTACTTCAATTACGAAAATGATAACATCAGTCACAGAATTAATAAGATAAAAATATACTTAATTAAAACCTCAATTGATTTCATTGACATTCACAATTAATTTTGTAATTGAGACAACAATACATTATATTATTATTTTTTAAATTATTATTATTTCTTCTTTAAATGGAATAATTATCTTGTAATTTTACTCTTTCTGAATTCTCCGTTGGATTTTTCTTTGGATTTGAGTCAAAATTCAATGGTCCCATGAATATAGAAAATAAATACTGAGTTTATTTGATTCACTTTATTTAACCATTTTCTTAACTGAATTTATTTTTTAATTTGACTAAAATATTAATTGTACTAGTTAATTTTTTTTAATTTTATTTTTTTTTAATTACAGTTTTTAATATGAAATATTTTAGCAATACTTTCTTCAGTGTAGGTTCTAGCACTTTTTTATGTATTTTCCGATTATAATTATAGTTGGAGTTTTCTGTGGATTTGAGTAAAACTTTATTGAACCAATAATTAGTATGAATATATAAACTACATCTTTTCCACAAATGTTCATTTTTGATTATATATTTTTGAATTTGTAATTAAAGAGCTGTAACTTTCAATCACTTTTTTATTGAATTATTTTTTTGTTAATTTGACTAAAAATTTAATTGCATCAGTTAATGTTTTAATTGATAATGCTTTTAACTGCAATCAACTTATTAATTGGAAATATGTTTCAGAGTAAGGTAAGCCCGCATATTTTGTGGGATTTGGACACAGATTTTTGGTATTTTTGAGTGAGTGTGGAAGTAATAAAACTTCATAAAACCTAATTATGATATAGTGTACTTGCATACAAGCAAGAAAAAAATACTTCTTCTTCCAAACGAAATTTTTGACAATATGAAAAACAGTTAATCGATTGCTTTTTGCTGTAAGGATGTTTGTTTGGAAGAATAATAGAGGATTTTATGATAACCAGGATGAACATAACAATTTAATAAAGGCAAACTCAAATTTATTTTTAATTTCTAGCTAATTGCATCTTCCCTCATATTCTCACTTACACGTGGTTTATTTCACTCTCAGCAGTTTTTTTATAATACCATCAATGTAATTCGATTTTATAAACTGTTCGAACCGAGGATTATGTAGTTTGTAAGTTCACTATCCACTGGTCCAATTGTCGCTTTAGCTATCACCGCTTACAGTCAATCAGTCCTACATTGTTGAACACATACTACAAGCGAAGTTATGAAACTTTATTTAAAGAAAACTAACCACTTTATTCGATCCGTTTCATACAAACAATGTAGCAAATACCACTCTTGGAAGCGGAAATAATAAAATTGCATAGAACATACGTATTACAATATTTGCAAGATTTCGAAAGAATGTGCAGCCTTACCCTCTACTATATTACATTTTTATTACGAAATCTCAAAATGTGGCTCATTTAAGACATAAAATCAGAAAAGAACAGTGGTTCATATAAACAAAATTGAATGCAATTTTGGAATAAAAAGTAGTTTATTATTGAAAAACTAAAAATTTTGGAACAAAAATGTAAAAAAATGTTCAACTTTCTTTCTTTGTGTTTCGTATGCGATTCGTACTTTGCAGGATGTACCTTTATGTGATATATTAATTTAAAGTTGAAGACATTTTAATTAATGTATCAACGTCACGTACATATACTTGTATATTTTAATACATAGATGAGCCATGGGTGTCAAACTATGTTTGACAGTTCGGAAGAATAAACGAGAAAAATAAGAGCACGCTTACAATCTCTTTAGTTTTCCTTTTTGTAGTTTGCCAATTTTACATAAAATTAGACCGTTTATGATGCACCAGAGGATTTATAAATAAATTAATATATTAAAAGTTCATATTTGAACAAAAAATTTTCACCAAAACCGCGAAAATACGAAATTTAATTTTGAACAGTATTGCTCTTTACGAACAACACAAAAGAAAATGCACGAAAATTAATATTTGGGACTGAATCTTTACGAAAAAATCAAAACGAAATCTCAGAAAATTAATTTTTGGAACTGACACATTTTTTTAAGAGAATATGTATTTTAATGTCTATAGGTACACCCATAGACCTTTTAATACATAGATGAGCCATGGGTGTCAAACTATGTTTGACAGTTCCGAAGATTAAGAATAAACGAGAAAAATAAGAGCACGCTTACAATCTCTTTCGTTTTCCTTTTTGTAGTTTGCCAATTTTACACAAAATTAGAACGTTTATGATGCAACAGAGGATTTATAAATAAATTAATATATTAAAAGTTCATATTTGAACAAAAAATTGTGACCAAAATCGCGAAAATACGAAATATAATTTTGAGCAGCATTGCTCTTTACGAACAACACAAAAGCAAATGCACGAAAATTAATGTTTGGGACTGACTCTTTACGAAAAAATCAAAACGAAATGTCAGAAAATTAATTTTTGGAACTGACACATTTTTTTAAGAGAATAGTGGTATTAAAAGGTCTAGAATAGTATGTTTTAAAAGGTCTATGGATACACCCTACACATAAAACACTCACGAAAGAGGCTTCTTCTCTCTTCACATCGGTACAACTCTCTTATATCCTTGTTCAGAATTCTCCGTAGCTCTAATGATTTAAATATGCATGAAAGTATTAAATTTTAACGAATTTAATTACTTTGGCATACAGTCATGAAACTTTCATTGATAATCACTTCCATATATCAAATCGATTGATCGAAAGAAAAATTCAAGTTGGTCCATTTCAAATTTATATTTATCCAATGAAATTATTGACTTCCAATAAACCGATAACAAAAAAATCAAATTTGTTATCCGCAAGCCTATATATACTTATATGTATATCTCTGTCTATAGGTATTATCCATGTCCAAATGTATTTGCTATCCCTATTCTAATAACATAATCAATTTCATATAACTCAATGGGAATGAGAACAACTGTATAATGAATGATTAATTCACACCTATTCTTACACTTGGGCGAAGCTTGCATCTTACAATACACGTTCAATTCAACTTTGTCCATAAATAAACTGGTAAGAAGCCATTGGGAAAAATCGTAAACGTCAAAATAAATAACCAGGACACTCTTCTGTTGGGTGTTTTCAAGGAGGGTAATAATAATTCCTCAGGCTATATTGGAAGACAGGCAATATGCGTGATGTATGATATATTTTCCATCGCATACACATACACACACATATCGTACTTACCAAAGACATTAGTGGAACTGGACAAAGCTACAAAAGAAAGTTTTCTTCCTTTCCTCTTTTGGTTACTTATGCTCATAGATCATGTTAAAGGGCCATATGAAAAATGGCAAAAAAAACTACAAAACTACGCCAAGTATGAAACAAACAAAACGAAATGATTAATGAGTTTTCAAGTGACTTGCCAGGAAAATAATCCAACATTATACTCAAACTCGACTCATACTACGTATGACCATAAAAGGCATATAGACATGCACAACTAGGGAAAGGGAGAAAGGAATGAATAACGAGGGAAGCTAAAAACTTGGTAGAATTTGATATTAAAAATATTTAATGAAAAAAAATGTCTCCTATAACAAACAAAAAAAAATTAAAACGAGCCTACGAAAGTTTTACGATATCGAAGTCAATTTGGTCGTTGGCAAAAAGGGGACTTTCCAATCTAAAATAATATGATTTACAGCAAAATATATTTCCAAATAAAAAACAAGTTAGTAAACTCTAAAGTCGAGCGGGTCTGACTATATTTTGTCCTTCACCACTACGTAGACTAAAATGCTTGATACCATCTCAACACCTTAAAATTTGTTGGGAGCTACCCTGCACTAAAAAAAAAGATTTTGACCTTCCCTTAAGGATTATGGTATTGATTCCGAGTCAAAGATGCGGTTTCTTTAAAATAAAGAACGTTTTTAGCGACCTATGTGGCTTTAAATCTAGGACCAATAAAATTAAAATTGGGATACATATCTCATGTATGAAATTTTCATTTTCTTTTCGTGGTTTATTAACCCTTCTGTATGTGATAACACCGGAAGCGATACCAGCGTGATGAGGTCCCGTGGGACCTACAATAAAAACAAGGATGGTACACTGAAAAAAAAGCATGCCCGGTTCCAAAGATTTTGTCTTTACTTTAAAAAATTTGGTATTGATTCCGAGCCAAAGAAGCGGAGAATACAAGTAAGGATGCTTTTAAGACACAATTCTCTTTTAAATTTGGGTTTTGTGTACTTGCTTCTAGGAAGCAAATTTTAATTTTTCGCTTTCTCAGCTTTTTTTCTTCATATGCTATCAAAGTCCTTTAAAAACGAGTTAACGACAACTTCATTTTCCAAGTTAAGACTCGACTTCCAGTAGAAATTATGCTATGTTTCAAGTAAAAAGCTTCTTTAAAATAAAGTGTTGAAAAACATGTCCTATATCTGAACGATTTTTTGCTTTGTAGTCAAGATGCAAAAAGACAACAAATTTAAAGACACTTTCATTAAATTTAAAGAATTTTTCTGAATTATTAAAGTCAAGTTGACCTTAGCCCAAATATTTTTTCTTTCATGTTATGATACCCATTTTTAAGCCAAATCACTTAATTATAAGGACAATACGACTTCATTGAAAAGTTTATCGACTTTTGGACAAGGAAAAAACTTTATATTAGAGAAATGCGTCTTCTATGCTAAGCAAAATTTGCATTCGTATTTTAAAGACACGAAATCTTTGATCTCACGACAATAGAGAGGTTATCCATACGATATTTTTCGATTATTTACTATAGGTCTATATACACGCAGAGAAGAAACATGATTGTCACAACCATATTCGAAGAGCAAAATAATATGATAGGAGCTATTTTTGCGGCGACCATGTAACATTTTAACCTGCAACCATGTTGGCTCAGTGAACATGGTTATAAGAAAAATGCAATTGTTCTCATCTAAAATGTTATTATATTGGTAAAAAGAATTTTGTTTGAATGAAAAGACAATGGTCACGATTTAAAATGTTATGGTATTCATTAAAAATGTTTTTCTCCTAGTTAAAAGAACATGGTCACAACCTAAAATGTTTTGATCTTTATGAAAAAACTTTTTTCATCGTCGAAAAAAGGACGCCACTTGAGAAAAGAAAACACAAAATTAATTTTATTTGTTTGTTTTTATTTATTTATAAACTAATTCATTGTTTTATTGTATTTATAATGCCGTTCAAGCAAATATCATATATTTTTACACTCTCTATTTTATTTCAATTTCAACAATATGTAATTATTCCATATTTACATCGAGCCCATCAAATCTACAAATGCAGACATCACGTAACTGCAAATAAAAATAAATGATACCATATAGCAAAATGCAGAACAAAAAAACAGGTACATTGTTTCAATTACACTTTCCTTTTTTGTGTTCACATAAAACCACGTGCCACTTCTGAATAAATAAATTAACACAAAACACAGTAAATCCGTATTCTCCGTCCATTCCAAGAAATAATCAACACACGACTGACGCGCAAAATGAAAATCGTATGTACCTGCTCAATGTTTTTATAAAATTCTTTTCGCTGCAAACAAGTTAAAAAATTAAATGGTCACGAAAAAATGTAAATGGTCTTTATGGCCATGTAATGGTTCTAGACATGTCTTTACTTAATCTATAAAAATACTTTTTTCCATGTAAAAAAGTAAAAAAAATTAAATGGTCAGGTACATGATTTTCCCGACCATTTAATTGTCTCAAATTCTATCATTTAAATCATAGAACATGTTTGCGGTATTTGAGAACCATTCAAATGCTTATTGCCACCATACATTTTTCTCCGCTCGAAAACTATTTTTACAAAGACAAAATACATGGTTTTCGCGGCAATTACATGCTCTAGATAAGCATTAAATGGATGCGGCAACCATGTCCAAACATGGTTTTTCTGTGCGTGTAAAATCAAATCTTCTTTCTACACACGCAAAGAAAAAAAAACGTTTGGAAAACGTGTACCGAAAACGTTTTTCTTTTGTTAGAGTTTTTTGAATTACTTGGAAAATTTTAAACTTTTATCACCAAAAAAATTCGTTTGTTACAAAATTTTTATTTTTTCAATAAAAAAGTTATTTTTGAAACAACAACACAGTCCATTTCGTTTATATCAAACACTGTTCTTTTCTGACTTTAGGTCTTTAATAAGACACATTTTACAGTTCAACATTTAATATACTACAATGTAATGTTGAACATTTTTTCGGAATATTCCGAACATATCTGGAATATATGTAAAAAAAAAACAAAACAAAAAAAACTTTGGTCGGAGCAGGGATCAAACCCACGACCCTTGACATGCAAGTCGGACGTAGCAACCACTGCTCCACGGTGCCAAACTAAATGTTTGTTTCTGTTAAATAAACTTTGTTTATTTGGTTCGTGAGCGCCGCAAGCTATGCTATATAAATATAACTTATATGGATATTTATCTATTGATGACCATAACAGATACATAGCTCAGTGGTTAGTGTGTTGGCTTACAAAGTGCATGGTCCGCGGTTCGATTCTCCGTCCAGGCGAAAGGTAAAAAAAATTTACAAATCTATAAAATCGTATAATTTCTTCTACATTGTTGGTATTACAGGAAAAGGTGTTAAGAACTAAAAAATCTCGTGGATGTGAGAAAGATGTAAGGGAAAATGCAATTAGCAAGAAAACAATGTTTTTTTTTTTTTTTTTTTGAGTTTGTCTTTATGAAATCCTGGAAAAGAATAAACGTTTATCACAAAAAGTATATACTTTTCTTCAAAATACACTTCCTTACAGCGAAAAGCAAATGAGAAACGAACTTTGTTTGTCTAAAATTTCGTTTTGGAGGAAAGAATTATTTTTTTGCGTGCATGGTTTGTATTATAGAAAACTGTGCTAATAAAAACTAAAAAACCTCGTGGAAGTGAAAAAGATGTGAGGAAAGATGCAATTAGCCAGAAAAAGATTTTGTTTGGTTAGTCTGTGTGAAATTGTTTTTACATCCTATAAAAGAATCAACGTTTATGACAAAAAGTATATACTTTTCTTCCAAACAAACTTCCTTACAGGAAATGCAAATGGGAAACCATATTTGTCTGTCTAACATTTTGTTTGGGAGGAAAGAATATTTTTTTCGTGTACGCATAAGTTCAATATGAACTACAGCACACTGAAAAAACAGTGAACCCACCAGGAAGAAAACTTTTGGTTAATTTTAGAAAATTTTTTACATTTTTAGAAAATTTTAACTAAGCAGTATTACAAACGCTGGCATCACGCCGATATCACAAAAATAAGTAAATATTTTTCGACAAATTCGAAACCACCATAGAATGGTGACGGGGGTATAATAAGTTTGTCATTCCGTTTGTAACACATCGAAATATCGATTTTGGTATAGCCCCCATATAGACCGATCTCCCGATTTTACTTCTTGGGCTTATAGAAACCGCAGTTTTTATTCAATTTACCTGAAATTGAAAATCTAGAGGTATTGTAGGACGACAAATACGTGTGCCAAAAATTGTGAGTATCGGTTCATGTTTTGGATGGTTCCCATATAAAACGACCTCCCGATTTCGGGTCTTGGGCTTATAGAAACCGTAGTTTTTATTCAATTTGTCTGAAATTGGAAATCTAGAGGTATTTTAGGACCATAAATAGGTGTGCCGAAAATGGTGAGTATCGGTCCATATTTTGGTATAGCCCCCATATAGACCGATTTCCCGATTTTACTTCTTGGGCTTCTAGAATCCGAAGTTTTTATCCTATTTGCCTGAAATTGGAAATCTAGAGGTATTTTCGGGTCATAAAGAGGTGTGCCGAAAACGGTGAGTATCGGTCCATATTTTAGTATAGCCCCCATAAGAACGATCTCCCGATTTAACTCCTTGGGTTTCTAGAAACCGTAGTTTTTATCTGATTTGCCTGAAATTGTAAATATTCTGGTATTTTAGGCTCACAAAAACGTGTATCGGATTAAGTTTTTATCGGTCCATTTGGTAATGCCTCCATATAGACCGACTTCACTTCTTGAGGGTGTAGAAGGCGCACTGATCATGAAAATTGCTCGAAACTCAATGTAAAATTTCCAGATTTTACTTCTACAGATTTAAGATTTCAAATCAAGACGTTATTTTATAATTTTCTTGCACACTTACAAGAGATGTTAATGATTCCTCTAAAACTCAAACACAAATGGTTCTTTTAAATCCAGAATCTGATATAGTCCTCATAGGTGAAATCTTTAAATTTATCTTCGGGAAGTGTCCTCAATTCCTCAAGCCCTCCTGAAATTTCAAAGGAAACCCTAATATTTTGTTCATGGTGGTGGGTATTTAAGATTCGGCCCGGCCGAACTTAGAGCTGTATACACTTGTTTTTAGTTAATTTAACTAATGTACGCAAAAAATTGTTAGATAAAGGGACCTTTCTCCAAATATAATAAATCCATGAACTAAAATAAAGTTAAAATGGCTTTAGTGAAATACAGAGCTCACTTTTTTTTTGAGTGCAGGAGAAAATTTTCGTACAATTCTCAAAAAATGTACTGAGCGGTTAAAATGGTCACGATTTGGCGCCAATGATTTTTTTCTTAACTCTTAATCCATTTTTCTTCTATGAAAGAGTGTAATTTCGTGAAATGCAGTTAAAAAGTACACCAGGACATTAAATTTTCCTGGTTTTAACAACGCTTTGTGAAAATATCAAAATGTGGAGTAAAATTTATTTATGGTGGCCAATCGCAGGAGTAATTTTCCAGCTGACCACTTTTGGCAAACTGCGCAATTGGAATGGCTTATCGTAGATAACTAGGCACTAGGCACTGTTCAAGCAAAACAACTTCTCGGTTTTTTTCCAGTCAACTTTTTTTGTTCATCGGTAAGCTCTTGCACTTTTTGGAACTTTATTGGCTTTAGTCCAAGCTCTTTTATCAATATGTGTTTCATCCGCGATATTTTCAACTCACGAGCAAGTTTTTTGCCAACGCGTCATGGATTTTGATCAACCCAGGACTTTATTTTTCATATCATTTTTTTGTGTTGTTACCGATTTTTCTTCCACTTTTTGGACGTGATGCAATACTACCAGTATCATAGTAACGAGAAAAAACAAAGATTTATTCAGATTTAAATGTTAGAGTACTCTATCTTGCGGTTTCCAGCCAAATATAAACAATCACACAATCACTATTACCCTTGAATTCCATTACGAACAACTTTATTTCTGAATACAATTGACCAAAATGCTTGTGTAAGCTTGTAAGCAATATATTGTCACTGGTATAAATCTGTCAGCTATCAAAGAGGTTTAGAAACGATAGAAACCTGCATTTTGTTCCAATACATACACGCAAAAAAATAATTCTTTCCTCCCAAACGAAATTTTAGACAAACAAAGTTCTTTTCTCATTTGCTTTTCGCTGTAAGGAAGTGTATTTGGAAGAAAAGTATGTACTTTTTGTGATAAACGGTTATTCTTTTCCAGGATGTAAAAACAATTTCATAAAGACTAACTCAAAAAAAAACATTGTTTTCTTGCTAATTGCATTTTCCCTCACATCTTTCTCACATCCACGAGGTTTTTTAGTTCTTAACACCTTTTCCTGTAATACCAGCAATGTAGAAGAAATTATACGATTTTATAAATTTAAATTTTTTTTTTAATTTTCGCCTGGACGGAGAATCGAACCGCGGATCATGCTCTTTGTAAGCCAACACACTAACCACTGAGCTATGTACCTGTTATGGTAATCAATAGATAAATATCCATATAAGTTATATTTATATAGCATAGCTTGCGGCGCCCACGAGCCGAGTAAACAAAGTTCATTTAACAGAAACAAACAGTTAGTTTGGCACCGTGGAGCAGTGGTTGCTACGTCTGACTTGCATGAGAAGGGTCGTTCGGAAGATTCCGAAAAAATGTTGAACATTACATTGTACTATATTAAATTTTGAACTGTAAAATGTGTCTTATTAAAGACCTAAAGTCACAAAAGAACAGAGTTTGATATAAACGAAATGCACTGCGTTGTTGTTTCAAAAATAATTTTTTTTGTTGAAAAAATAAAAATTTTGTAACAAACGAATTTTTTTGGTGATAAAAGTTTAAAATTTTCGAAGCAAATCAAAAAACTCTAACAAAAGAAAAACGTTTTCGGTACACGTTTTCCAAACGTTTTTTTTTTCTTTGCGTGTATCAGCCACCCTATAAACCATTTTCTTTTTTTGAGATATTGAAAATCAGACATAAAATTTCAAGGTAAACGGATGAAAATTGTGCCCTGAAGAATCTCAGGAAGTAAAGTCTATGGTGCCTTATTATTTTTTGCTACACATTTCCAACATTTCACCCAAGAAGAAGTCCATATCAGTTCGACAAAACTAAACACACCATCCTCCATTCTCGGAGGGGGAGAATATCCACACAAACATGGAACTAACCGCCACAGGAGTAAAGTTCATACAAGTAGAAGTGAAATTAGGAATAACAAACGACCTCGAGTCACTAAAACATGGCATGTCGAAAAAGAGCACAGATTAACTACGAATGCCATGAAAGAAAGGAAAAATGGCAGGCAACAAGAAACCAAAAACGATGCCGAGCAGCAAAGGCAGCAGCAGAAGGAACATCATCTTCACCGTGACATACAAGGCGGAGCGGGGAAGTATGGAAAGGACAGCACAGGAACACAAAAAAAACGTGTGGGGTCACGAAAATTAATGACTTGAATGACTTGCGAATGAAATGATGAAGCACCACAAATACAACAACCACAACATACACTAACAGCTCCAAAATCCATTCCAACTGCCACCCATCATCATCACATGGCCGAGCAAAAAAAAAAACACAAAGTAAAAATGACAGGTCAGAGAAGAGAACTGTGAGTCAGTAAATGAATGAATGGATGGATGAATGGAAAAATGAGGGAACAAAGACGAAAAAGACTTAAAATCCCACCAAGGATGTGGGGTTCTTTAACGCCTGTTTGTGCGAGTGTGCGCCTTTGCTTATCCGGGATAGTGCCAATGCCTGAATAAGTGTAAGCTTGTCAGTCTGTCTCCTTGTCCGTCCAGTGGATGATGTGTGATTTGTTATCCTTAACTTGCGTGTTAATTGCAGCAAACGTCAAAAGTCGACAGTGCAGAATGGCTGAGTGACATGATGTTGATGGTTCTGTTGATGATGTTGATAATGATGGCAATGACGAAGACATGTTTCAACTATACCCACCATTGCAATGGAAAACCACCACAACAGCCAGAGGCACACACACACTCACGAGATCCATAATATCCTAGATAGGGTTTTAAAATGAGATGTCGAAATTGATGTCAAGGTTAACAATTGCAACAACTACACAGAGAGGTGACTAGACGTGGCTTTACTTCGAGTGAGTGCAAAATAATTTGAGAAAAGTTTGTTTCCATCGCTAAAAAAAGTTCAAATATGCACAATAGTTTTTAAAAATTCTTTAGTGAACTCAAATGAAAATTGATATGAATCCACAGATTGTGCCCTTCATTTAAGAATTTGAACTTCATTTAAGGAGCTTGATATTGATTCCTAATAACGAGAGAATAAAATAGTAATTGAAATGCTTTTAATGCGCTTGTTCACGTTAAAAGTAAACATGTTACCTTAAATTTCAATCCCTATAATCATAAGAAAATTCCATAGAACTCATTGTTATCGATTGGATACGCACAAATGTCATGAGTTTTCGCCATAAATCACCTCAGAATTACGATTTCCGCTTAGGTTTAGAGACTCAGTGTAATTCGATTAATACCTTTCTACTGGTAAGACCGTGTGCACTACATTCTCCACCAATACATCTCCCTCTTCCAATCTGGTTGCAGTTTCAGACGCGAACAGCGCTCAACAATAAAGTTGACTTAAATTCAAGGATTTGTGTATTTAATTCGGGTTAAAATTACTCAGGTTCTTCATTATCCAAGATATTCAAAGGAAGCAGTCTGCAATCAAGATAGTTTAAGGAAGCAAGCTGACATTAAAGGTTTCATATAATTTACCACACCAGAAAAAATATTGTCATGTGGTCAAAGATATCAATCATGTCCTTACAACACGAATGCGAGTTTTGCCCATCACACTGAAAACAATATTGACCCAATATGAAAGATTGTGCAACTTAAATTTTAGGACACGCAATTTACACAATATTACGGACAAATTACTTTAAAATAAACGACTTTAATTTAAAGAAATTTCATAGCCTTTGGTTTAAGAATTGTTTTCTTAAAATTTAGGACAGGAATCTTTGAAATTCCTGTCCCTTCGTTAAGACATATATTTTTGAAGCAACGCAAACTTTTTTTAAAGTAAAGGAAAACATTTTTGATTTAAAGAAAAAGTCATTAAATTGGAACGCCGTTCGGACTCGGCTATAAAAATGAGGTCCCCTGTCATTGAGCTTAACGTAGAATCGGCACTCAGTGATAAGAGAGAAGTTCATCACTGTGGCACTGTGGGAGCCACCGTGATGCAGTGGTTATCATGCCCGTCTTGCATACACAAGGTCGTGGGTTCGATTCCTGCTTCGACCGAGCACAAAAAAAGTTTTTCAGCGGTGGGTTATCCCACCCCAATAATGCTGGTGACATTTCTGAGGGTTTCAAAACTTCCCTAAGTGGTTTCACTGCAATGTGGAACACCGTTCGAACTCGGCTATAAAAAGGAGGTCCCTTGTCATTGAGCTTAACATGGAATCGGCAAGCTCTCAGTGATAAGAGAGAAGTTCACCAATGTGGTATCACAATGGATTGAATAGTCTAAGTGAGCCTGATACATCGGGCTGTCACCTAACCTAACATCACTGTGGCATCACAATGGACTGAATAGTCTAAGTGAGCCTGAAATATCGGGCTGCATACCTACCCTACTAACCTAAGGTGGGTATATTAACTTGTCATTCCGAATCGAAATATTGTTCTCAAAAATATATATTGTTACGTTTTTATTATATTGAGGCGTGTTTAATAACCCGATAATGACAGTTCTTTTCAAATAACGACAATCTACAATTTTTTTGCTTAACTGACAGGTTTCACTTATTTGCTCAACGATGTGTACTGTTTGAATTTTAGCTTAAAACTGACTTGACAGCTCTCTCTGTCAGGGGTTTACATAGCGAGATATGACGATTTCGAAAATTCTGGACAGTCTGGCCTACAACCATCTCGATTAATCGACAAGCAGATCTCGCACATGTCTGGCGATATCGAACTTATTCATCGGCTTATGCTCATAGTCTTGGCTACAACCATCTAGAACATTCTACTAGTAGCTGGCAGATCAGATTATGTTCATAGACTTGCCTACAACTATCGAGAACAATCACTTGGTCGTTTCTGTCGGTCATAGTTTTGCCTATCAAGTATCTCGTAATTTTACTGCAGATGGTTATGCTCATTACTACAACAATAACAATAAATGAGGATAACAAAGCAAAGGGGTTACTTCACAATGAGCGATTAAGAAAGATGTTTAGGAAAGTACTAGAAAATAAAGATGATTCTAACAAGTGAAAACGTAATTTTATCGTTACAATTTGAAATTTTAAATTAACGGAAATTAAATTAATTACACTTAAATCTAGAAATATCACATCCGTAACAATATATTATGGGTCGTGGTGTAATTCTGAGTCGATCTAAGCATGTCCGTCCGTCCGTCTGTTGAAATCACGCTAACTTCCCAACGAAACAATCTATCGACTTGAAACTTGGCACAAGTAGTTGTTATTGATGTAGGTCGGATGGTATTGCAAATGAGCGATATCGGACTACTTTTACGTATAGCCCCCATATAAACGGACCCCCAGATTTGGCTTGCGGAACCTCTTAGAGAAGTAAATTTCATCCGATCTGGTTGGTACGTGGTGTTGGTATATGGTCTCTAACAAGCATGCAAAAATTTATCCATATCGGTCCATAATGCCGTTAACAACCATGCCAAACTTGGTCGAAATCGGTTTATAGTTATACATAGCCCCCAGATAAACCGATCCTAAATTACACACAAATTATTTATATGGCGACCCCCATATTTCCTTTCTCGGATTGTAATTATTTGCAGACTTCCGTATATATACTGGTCAAAAAATGAATAATATACGTATTTAATCTGCTTTTTTTGTCCAATATATATCACGTGTGGACTAACTTACAATTTATAAGATGTTTTAAGATACCTTGCTATGGGAAAGTACACTAATAGAAAAGTTTCGTTATATGAAAGAAAATTGTCATTAAAATTGAGCCAACGAAACAAATTCATTGATACAACGAGAATTATCATTATTATGATGCATTTTATGTTCAATAATGTAACGTTTCGTAGTATTAAAGAAAGTCTTCATTGTCTTAATGCAAATTGTTCTTAGTATCAATGAAAAACTGTCGCTGGCTCAATTTTAATGAAATTTTCTTTGTGTGTATTACCACAACCCAAGTAATTCGATTGTGGATGAGAGTCTTTAATAGAAGTTTCAACGCAATCCATGGTGGAGGATAAGATTCGGCCTGTCCGAACTTGCGGCCGTATATACTTGTCTTTTTTTGTACTCTGAAGTGTATCTGCCATAATTGAATTTTTAACCTTTGTTAATATATCGCAAAAAAGAGACTGCAAATTCCATTAATGAGATCTGCATCCTAATTTTAATTTTATACAGCCTGGACTTAAAGCTATAACATTCCCGAAAAGATGTCCTTATTTTAAAGAACACTGAAAACCAATTCAAGAAAATTTATTAGACATAATTAATTTTTTTCACTTGTTAAAGAAAATTTTGTAGTTTGATTGGAGTTCAAAATTGCAAGAATGTCTTTAGTGACATACGAAGTTCATAATGGACGCATTTGTAGTAAAAGTTACAAATTTAAAGAAATAATGAACTATTTTGAGAGAAATACGAATTTAGTAAATCTTTATGCTTAATTTGTGTATAATTTTTTCCCCCGTTTTTTAGTTAATTTAACTAATGTACGCAAAAAAATATTATAGTAAATGAAACATTCTCCAAACATAATAATTCCATGAACTAAAATAAAGTTAAATTGCCTTTAGTGAAATAGAGAGTTTACTTTTTTTGGAGTGAAGCCGCATCTTTGGCTCGGAATCAATCTAAAAATCCGAAGGTCAAAATCTTTGGATCCAAGTAAACTTTTTTAGTGCAAAGAAGGACAATTTCGCTGATATAAAGGATTCGTTCCTTGTCCAAAAGTCGATGAACTTATTAATCAAGTCGCGTTGTCCTTATAGTTAAATGATTCGACTTAAAAATGGGTATCTTTACCTGAAAGAAAATGTTGTTTGACTCCTAATTCTGACGTGTTTTTATTTTAAACATGACATAATTTCTGCTTAAAGTCTAGTCTGAGCTTGGAAATTTAAGTTGTCGTTAATACGATTTTAAAGAACTTTGATAGCACACACCGAAAAAACAGTGAACCCTTCTCCATTGCAAAATGAACTAAACTGTAGTAAAATTGACCATGATTTAGCCCTTAAGATTTTTTTCTGCTTGTCTAGTTTATAATTCTTTTAAATTTTAGTTCACTTTGGCATTGTATTTTAGTTCAATTTTATGTTAGGTTAGGTTATGTGACAGCCCGATGTATCAGGCTCACTTAGACTATTCAGTCTATCGTGATACCACATTGGTGAACTTCTCTCTTATCACTGAGTGCTGTCCGATTCCATGTTAAGCTCAATGACAAGGGACCCCCTTTTTATAGTCGAGTCCGAACGGCGTTCCACATTGCAGTGAAACCACTTAGAGAAGATTTCAAACTCTCAGAAATGACACAAACATTACTGAGGTTGGATAATCCACCGCTGATAAACTTTTTGATGTTCGGTCGAAGGAGGAATCGCACCACGGTGGCTCCCTAGTTCAATTTTACAACACCATAATATTTATATACCCCTACCAAGTTAAAAAGTCAGTATTAGTTTGGTTAACTTGATTATTTTTTGGGAAACCCGATAATAAAATTTCTTTAAAATGTCGACGACTAAACTAAATCAATCATTCCACAGAACAGAGAAATTAAATAATTAAAGGAACAACAAACCGTTATAAAGGGTGATTTGTTAAGAGCTTGATAACTTTTTTTTTTAAAAAAACGCATAAAATTTGCAAAATCTCATCGGTTCTTTATTTGAAACGTTAGATTGGTCCATGACATTTACTTTTTGAAGATAATTTCATTTAAATGTTGACCGCGGCTGCGTCTTAGGTGGTCCATTCGGAAAGTCCAATTTTGGGCAACTTTTTCGAGCATTTCGGCCGGAATAGCCCGAATTTCTTCGGAAATGTTGTCTTCCAAAGCTGGAATAGTTGCTGGCTTATTTCTGTAGACTTTAGACTTGACGTAGCCCCACAAAAAATAGTCTAAAGGCGTCAAATCGCATGATCTTGGTGGCCAACTTACCGGTCCATTTCTTGAGATGAATTGTTCTCCGAAGTTTTCCCTCAAAATGGCCATAGAATCGCGAGCTGTGTGGCATGTAGCGCCATCTTGTTGAAACCACATGTCAACCAAGTTCAGTTCTTCCATTTTTGGCAACAAAAAGTTTGTTAGCATCGAACGATAGCGATCGCCATTCACCGTAACGTTGCGTCCAACAGCATCTTTGAAAAAATACGGTCCAATGATTCCACCAGCGTACAAACCACACCAAACAGTGCATTTTTCGGGATGCATGGGCAGTTCTTGAACGGCTTCTGGTTGCTCTTCACTCCAAATGCGGCAATTTTGCTTATTTACGTAGCCATTCAACCAGAAATGAGCCTCATCGCTGAACAAAATTTGTCGATAAACACATTTCGAACCGTAATAAAATTCAATGATTTGCAAGCGTTGCTCGTTAGTAAGTCTATTCATGATGAAATGTCAAAGCATACTGAGCATCTTTCTCTTTGACACCATGTCTGAAATCCCACGTGATCTGTCAAATAATAATGCATGAAAATCCTAACCTCAAAAGAATCACCCTTTACTATTATGAAAATTTTCATACATTAAAAGTAACATTTCTTTAAGCAAAAGTACTTTATTATAAAAACTTATGATGAAAGTTCTCAATACAATAGTTTTTGCGAATAAAAATTACGGGCACGTGGAACAAGAAAGTAGTTTATTTTAACTCGCTGTTTGGACATTTTGACGTATCCGTAGTTTTTTATTCATCGTAAGTATATTTTTCACATACACTCAGAAAATTGAACGTCGTAACTACAAGTAAATTCCATAATATTGAGTAGTTCAAAATTTTACTCACAGTTAAATTTAACTATTGATGAACAAAATTAACTCAGTGGAAGTAAATTGAACTTACAGCCATTTGCAGCAAATGGTTAAGGACTCCCAATGAGTTCGTAAATGGACTGAAGCAAATATAATAATAGGTGCAATAGCTTGACGGTAATCCACATTTGGCAGCAGAACAGTCTGTTAGCAAACGCATTCTGTAACAACAAAATGAATGAGAGCATTGTTCGTGGACACGAAATTTCCATTTTTAGTATAAATAAACTAACGATGAATGCCAATTCTAACTACAGTTAAGTGAATCTATTTCTAGACAATAGTTCGTCTCCGAAACACGGTGTTTCTAAATATAGACAGTGGCCCAGTGGATGTTTAGTTAGAAAACTGATGCTTTCCAAAAAAAAATGTTAAAGAAATACTAAAATAAGGTGTTAAAAATCCTTAATTTTGAATTCAAATTCGTTTCTTTGAAACATGTACGCAAAACATAAAAGAGAAAGTGTGTTTACGGTATCCTTACTTCAATTCTTCACTTCTTTGGCTCAGAATCAATACCAAAATCATTAGTGTAAAGACAAAATCTTTGGAACCGGGCATGCTTTTCTCAGTGTAATGTGAATGGTGAAACATGATAGCACCCGCACCAAAAGAAAAAATAGTTTCCTTCAGAAAGAAATTTTAGACCAATTATCTTGCCCTTGTTATTAATTTGGAACAGAAATTGACCAAATTAATAAAATTTCAAAATTTAAAAATATTTTGAATCAATTTTGCTCTTGACGGATCAATATTGCAACGCTACCATAAACATATAGAGAGAGAATATATGCCTCATAACGCACTTATTGAAAATTTAAAAAAAACTGGCATCCCTAATGCAGAAATGTTGCACTTGTGAAATTAGTCCGCAAGTGTTATAGAGTACAATGAAAAATTGTGCATTGACCTCAACGTTTCTATACAGAAGAAAAACATGAACATTATTGCTATGATGTTATAGCATTGGTGCAGTTGCTGTGAATGATAGTGATGTGGCTGACATGGCTCGGATAGATTTCCTCGAACAATGCTCTCATTCATTTTGTTGTTACAGAATGCGTTTGCTAACAGACTGTTCTGCTGCCAAATGTGGATTACCGTCAAGCTGTCCATCCATCCATGCAGCCAGATAGTCACTCAAATACATATCCTATCCAGAATCCAACAATATTTACACTCCTCTGCGATTATACTTTCATCTCTTTTCGCATCCAAACGAGCCACCACCTCTAAAAAAAGAACCAATGATCTACGTATGTGCCGCTCAAAAGATTAATGTTTGCAGTGCATGAAATAAATGATGATGGTGATTATTTCCCATTGAATCAAACATGAAATGTTCGCTAGTGAAACTCACTTCCACAATGTTTGTAATCAATGTGGCTGTCTGTATTTGCAACTGAAGGTTATCACATCCATTAATCCTTGGAAACCGTGCATTTCGTTCATCTTACGCCAAGATTACACCGGTTAGTACGGTCATTTGTCTTCCATGCGATTCATTCAGTAGAAAAAATTAAAGTTCTCATGGTTATAGCACAAATTGGATATAGTTCCGAATTTCGAATGCATCATAATTAAATTATCCCAGTTTAGTCGAATAAATTAACGTTAAATTTCTACACGTAAAAAAATAATTCTTTCCTCCCAAACGAAATTTTAGACAAACAAAGTTTTTAGCACCTTTTTCTGTAATACAAACAATGTAGAAGAAATTATTCCATTTTATAAATTTTTTAATTTTACCTTTCGCCTTGACGGAGAATCGAACCGAGGACCATACAGTTTGTAATTCAACACACTATCCACTGGGCTACGTAGCTGTTATAGTCATCAACAGAAAATTATCATCATAAGTTATATTTATATAGCATAGCTTACGGCGCCCACGAGTCGATTAAACAAATTTTATTTAACAGAAACATACATATATTTGGGCACCGTGAAGCAGTGGTTGATACGTCCGCCTTCCATACCAAGGTTCCTGGGTTCGATCCCTGTTTCGACCGAACACCAAAAAGTTTTATTTTTTTTACATATATTCCAAATAGGTTCGGAAGATTCCGAAAAGGTGTTCAACAATACATACTACTATTATTAAATTTTTACTATGAAAATGAATCCTATTAAAGACTTAAAGTCAGAAAAGAATATTGCTTGATATGAATGAAATGGACTGTGGTGTTGATCAAAAATATTTTTTTTTTATTGAAAAAATAAAAATTTTGTAACAAACGATTTTTTTTTTTGGTGATAAAAGTTTAAAATTTTCGAAGAAATTCAAAAAACTCTAACAAAAGAAAAACGTTTTCGGTACCCGTTTTCCAAACGTCTTTTTCTTTGCGTGCAGTTATTTGTAGAAGTCTAACAAATTTTGTCCAGATCGAGTCAGTTTTAAATATATGTATATGGGAACAAAAACCTTTATTTATAGCACTCAACACATTTGACGGATTTTCGATGGTATCGAAAATGTGGTTCTACAAAGTTGTGCAGGGTATAATACAGTCGGCCCCGCCTGACATTATGCTTTCCTTACTTGTTTCATATTGGGTTTGTCAACAAAAATGGAATTACCCAAAAAAGGCACAAGATTTTACCTTTTTGATACGAAAACGCTTTGCAATTACTTTTATGACAAAACAAAGAAAAGCTTCCCAAAAATGAATCTTCAACAGCGCACTGCGGCTAAACTAAACTGAAAAAACAGTGAACCCTTTTCCATTGCAAAATGACCTAACCGGATGTTAGTAATATTGACCATGATTTAGCCTTTAAGATTTTTTTCTTTTTGTCTAGTTTATAATTCTCTTCAATTTTAGTTCATTTATGCCATTGTATTTTAGTTCAGTTTTACAACACCGTAATATTTATATACCCCTACCAAGTTAAAAAGTCATTATTATTTTGGTTAACTTGATTATTTTTTAGGAAAACCCGATAATAAAATTTGACTAAACTACAAGTGTAGCTTAACCAACAGAGGAAAAGAATGTTTGTCAAATTTATTTGGGCAAAGTCCTATAGACTGCAAGATGGTTGAATGTACGCACGTTTCGGAATTACCACATTCCTCATCAGCATCCTCCACTTGCATCCAACCATCTTGCTATAGAGCTTTGCCCAAATAAATTTGACGCACATTCTTTTCCTCTGTTGGTTAAGCTACACTTGTAGTTTAGTCAATGCATGGTTTTAAGCTGAAATCAAAAACAACAACAATAATTAAAGAAAGAAATCAGCAATGACAAAACAAAACGAATGAAAAAAAGAGGAAGCACGCTCAAAATAAACCCAGCCAACTGCACTCAAATCGATGATTTGATGGTGGCAAAGGAAAAGAGAAATGTTTGTATGAATTTATTTCGGCATAAGCCGGCTATCATAAACCTTTTTTCGGAAGGTTCAACTGTGGTTTACCTTGGGTTTATTGAACTGTCTGAATTTATTCTGATAATTGGTTGATAGTTTTGCTGCAAGTACATGCTGATGAGGAATGTGGTAATTCCGAAACGTGCGTCCATCCAACCATCTTGCAGTCTATAGGGCTTTGTCCAAATAAATTTGACAAACATTAATTTCCTCTGTTGGTTAAGTTTAGCCAATGCATGGTTTTAAGTTGAAATCAAAAACTTATGGTGAAAGTTCTTAATACAATGGTTTTTGTGAATAAAAATTACGGCCACGTGGAACAAGAAAGTAGTTTATTTTAACTCGCTGTTTGAACATTTTTACTTATCCTTACTTTTTTATTCCTCGTTACTTTTATTATTTTGCTGAAAGAAATGTAAAGAATACAACTTTTCTTAGGTAAACGTACCTCATAAAATTTGTACCTGAAACAATTAAAGAAATAATGAAGTATGCCATATTAACTCATAAAACTGTGTTGTTATCGATATGAAGGAAATAATAAAATAAATATTCTAGTTAAAAGAAAGTCAAAGTTTTAATATAAAACTTACCAATTCTCTATTAAATTGTACGCTGAGGGAAATATAAAAAAATGTCCAAATCCATTTGGGGTTACTCTAAAATAAATATTTATTTTTTACATTAAATAAAAACAATAAATTGGTTTCCAAAAAAATCTAATTAAAGAAAAAATAATATGCACAAAAATCTAAATATTCTGGTTAAAAGAAAGTTAAAGAAAACTTACCAATTCACTATTAAATTATAAATTTCCAAATTGTTTAGGGGTTATTCTGAAATGAAATATTTGTTTTTTACATTAAAAATATTAAATTGGTTTCTAAAATTTGAAATAGGGACAAAAGGGAACCCTCCCCCACCTTCGCTCCACTCCGACCTGATATCGGACTATCACGTACCCTATATTAATTTCACAACTACTCAATGGTCCCTATAATTTCTATCGAAGTAAATCGACAAAGTTTATTTCAATTTTCCCCTTCCCCAACCAGATATCGAAAAATCATATACTAATTTAAAAATCATGTATATATTTAATAACCTCCTCCCAGGTTCCCTGTAAATTTCAAGTAGATCGGAGATCTTTAAATTTTGTTTTAAAGGGACGTCACTTTCCCCGATACAATATCGACAAACACCGTAGTGAATAGCACCCGTACCCTTCCCTGAAAATTCTTGAAACTTTCAAGTGTGGGGCAAGGAAGGTTGCCTCTTCGTTCATAACCTTCTCCCACTGCCTTTGTAAATTTCAAGAAAACTTTAGAATTTTTGTTTTTTTTGCAGTTTTAGAGGAGGACTTTCTCCCCGACCAAATATCGAAAAGTGATGTAGCGTATCTTCTGTAAACCGATCCGGTTGAAATTTGCAACGTGGTGTTAGTATAAGGCCGCTAATAACCATGCCAAAATTGGTCCATATCGGTCTTTAGTTATATATAGCCGATCCCCAATCACACAAAAATGGTCCATATCGGTCCATAATAATGGTTGCCACTCGAGTCAAAAATAATCTACCAACATTTTATTTTTATAGAAAACATTGTCAAAATGTTATTTCTATAGAAATAAAATTTTTTCAAAATGTTATTTCTATAGAAAATGTTGTCAAAATTTTATTTTTATAGAAACTTTATACTTAATTATATACGTATTTAATCGGCCTTTTTTAGGAAGTTTTAAGATACCTTGCCATCGGCTTCAGTAGAATTTTCTACGCAATCCATGGTGGAGGGTACATAAGCTTCGGCCTGGCCGAACTTACGGCCGTATATACTTGTTTTGTTTCAAATTGGTTAAAAACAGTTTAAGAATTCATCAAATGGTACAAATTATTAAAATTTTGTCGAAAAAAATGTTAAATCCAATCTGAAAAAATTGTAAATTTTTGAAAACATTTGAGGTCAAGCGATTTCGAAAAGCGTTAGAATCCATTAAAAATTATAAAAAAATTTTAAAAGTTATTTATTTGACAAAATATCACAGAAATATTTAATTTACATCCAAAACATTGTATTCGGATCATACCTAAAGAAGTGATGCAAATTATGTGCAACGGCTGTTGAAATGGAGGACTTCCGTCCTATGACAACTCCATGTTAAATTCATCGCTTCTGAGTCAATTTTGCACCACTTCCGGATCCAAAAAGAACATTTTCATTACTTTTTTGGCGATGCTTTTTTGCTGGGTTAGTTCTTTAGAAAGTACTTTACATTTCACAAGTATTTTTACACTATGACAAGCGAATTTTTAACTACCAGTTAAGAAAATTTTTAAGGAAATTTCCATCATATTTTGTAGGCCATGAACTAAACGATTGCTACTTAAAATTTATAAAATTTCCTTTCAAGTAGTTAATTTTCGTTGAAGATACGAAAAATGAACTAAAATTCTAGAAAATTATTGTAATAAATTATTGTAAAAATCTTCTTAAATTTACGAGACACTTTTTTGTGTGTATATAACTTCCCAGCAAAAAAAGCGTCTCCAAAAAAGTAATGAAAATGTTCTTTTGGGATCCGGAAGTGGTGCAAAATTAACGCAGAAGCGATGAATTTAACATGGGCATGTCATAGGACGGAAGTCCTCCATTTCAACAGCCGTTGCACTGAATTTGCATCACTTCTTTAGGTGTGATCCGAAATCAATGTTTTGGATGTAAATTAAATTTAATGGATTCTAACGCTTGTCGAAAACGTTTGACCTCAAATATTTTCAAAAGTTTACAATTTTTTCAGATTGGATTTAGCATTTTTTTCGACATAAATGATTTGTAACATTTAATGAATTCTTACCCTGTTTTTAACCTATTTGAAACAAAAAAAAGTTAAAATTACCCATTAAAAGTATGAAAAAACCAAGTTAAAAAAATTGAGTTAAAAGAACTTCCTGGGTAGCTAAAATAAAGAACATCATTGGGAGTGCATCTTCTGGAAGTGCTTTTAAAGTTGTGCCTTTGGAAGAACTTCCAAATTTTTTTTGCTGGGTTAGGACTGATCCGCTAATGACGCGGAATTATGTCTACTTTCAACGGATAACAGATTTTTAGAAGCCAGAATTTTACTTTGTTCTAAGAAATATTGCTGAAGATAGCTTTCCCAAAATCCCCAAAGTGCGGACATATGTTAAAAATCGTATTTTATTGTAATTTGCGTATTTTTAACTGTTTACCCGTAGGATGTTTAACCCTTCTGTGCGTGATGAGGTCCCGCTGGACCTGTTTGATTTTTATTCTTTATCTTTTATATGAATTTCAGCTTGATGGTTTATGACTTCTTGTACTGAAGTGTTTTAAGTTCAAAACTTTAAATTTTTATGTGATTGAAGCATTAAATAGGTTTTTATAGGTATTTGAAAAAGGTTAGTGCGATTCTGCGTGATGAGGTCCAATGGGACCTACCACTAATTACATTAGTGGTTTTAGCACAGTTTAAAAAGCAGCGTAAAGATATTGCGATTTTCGTATTTGGAACAATTAATAACACTAACATCCTTTCAGAAAATACCGTTATTTGGAAGAATTTGTCCTTTTTGAAGTTTCCATTGGTTTCGTTGCTTGGCAGTACGTAATTTTATGTCTTCCGTGGATATATCCACTACAGTAAAACTAAAAGTACAAAACAAGTTATTTGAACTTCATGGAAATCTTGGTCGATCTAAGTTTTTATATTTCTATACATGTTCCAGATCCATCGGCTCGTGCAATTTGGCAAAATGTGCCTCAATTTGGAACAAGTTTGAAACAACTACTATGCACATAAACTGCGAACAAACCGAACGCCACTAAAAAAAATCGTATTGTTTTTCCTTCAAAAATACAGTTTGTAAAGAACTTTCAACTACCAAAACAATATATTGTTGCTTGGTACGTATAAGGATACTTATAGGTACCACAACTGCGACAAACATCAGAGCCTCTAGTATACACTGAAAAAAATATTGTCGTGAGGTCAAAGATTTCATGTCTTTAAAATACGAATACAAATTTTGATTAACATAGAAGACACATTTCTCTAAAATAAAGTTATTTTCCTTGTCCAAAAGTCGACAAACTTTTCAATGAAGTCGTATTGTCCTTATAATTAAGTGATTTGACTTAAAAATGGGTATCTTAACATGAAAGAAAAAATTTATAGGCTAAGGTCAACTTGACTTTAATAATTCCGAAAAATTCTTTAAATTTAATGAAATTGTCTTTAAATTTGTTGTCTTTTTGCATCTTGACTACAAAGCAAAAAATCGTTCAAATATAGGATATGTTTTTCAAAACTTTATTTTAAAGAAGTTTTTTACTTCAAACATAGCATAATTTCTACTGGAAGTCGAGTCCTAATTTGGAAAATAAAGTTGCCGTTAACTCGTTTTTAAAGGACTTTGATAGCATATGAAGAAAAAAAGCTGAGAAAGCGAAAAATTAAAATTTGCTTCCTAGAAGCAAGTACACAAAACCTAAATTTAAAAGAGAATTGTGTCTTAAAAGTATCCTTACTTGTATTCTCCGCTTCTTTGGCTCGGAATCAATACCAAATTTTTTAAAGTAAAGACAAAATCTTTGGAACCGAGTATGCTTTTTTTTCAGTGTACTTATCAAAAATTTAAACGCTATGTGTATCCTATTAAAAATTAAATAAAACTCTATATTTACAACCAAATATTTATATATGCAATTTGTGCATCATAGAAGAGTCCACCTACAGTAAATGATCGAAAAATATCGTAGGGATAACGGGACCTCATCACGCTGGTATCGCTTCCAGTGTTATCACATACACAAGGATTAACGCTTGTACAGTTAGTTAGTGAACATATGGGAATTTTCGGAGAAGAAAAAAAAATCAATTGCCGATTTCAGGATGAGAAGACTTCTTTACATTTTTGCAAAAAGTAAATTGTAAGGCCCTTATCTCGCGAACATTAAGAGATATTTACATTCGCTTTATAACTGCGGAACTGCTAAAACATACACCCGCCTATAGGCCAGCACGTGGACCCACTAAAGAAAAAACGCTTCCACGCAAAAAAAATATTTGTTGTTTTGATCTCAGCTTTAAAACCATTGCGTTGACTAAACTACAAGAGTAGCTTAACCAACAGAGGAAAAGAATGTTTGTCAAATTTATTTGGGCAAAGCCCTATAGACTGTGAGATGGTTGGATGGACGCACGTTTCGGCATTACCACATTCATCATCAGCATCCTCTACAGGCATCAAAACTATCAACCAGTTAATAGAATAAATTCGGGTAGTTCACTAAACCCAAAGTGAACCACACTTGAACCTTCCGAAAAAAGGTGTATGACAGTCGGCCTTTGCCTAAATAAATATTTGTACAAACATCTCTCTATTTCTTTGCCAATGTCAAATCATCGATTTGAATGCAGTTGGCTGGGTTGGCCACACTCCATTCGTCTTTGTTTTTTATTGTTGGTTTGTACTTCAATCATATTTGTTGTTTTGATCACAGCTTTAAAACCATTGCGATGACTAAAGTACAAGAGTAGCTTAACCAACAGAGGAAAATATTGTTTGTCAAATTTATTTGTTGTTGAAATATGTTGATTCCTTTATCCGATCAAAAGATGCAGAATTTATTTCCCATAAAAGCGATTCGCAACCACTGTAGGGTTGTTTAATTCAGTTCAATTTTAAAGCGATAATACTTTTGTGCAACTTTTTTCTTGTACAACTAAATACTCGTACATTTACGTTTTTTATATATTTTTCCATGGTGTATCAGTATTTTAGATAATTTCTTTATACGGTAATATTTTTTCTAGTCTTTGATTCCATATTGTGTTATTCTGTTAAAATAACATTTTCCAAATTAGGCTTACTCTACCAAACTCTCAATCTCAATGAGTAATTTTCACAAAACAGTCAGTTGTAAAACTTTTGCTTAAATTTACTTATTTTTATTGCATAAAAAAATATTTTGTTTTAGTTTATTTTAAAAATTTTGTAAGAAATTTACCCCAGCCCAACGAATTTTTTTTATTCTTAGTATGCCTCAAAAATTTTATGAACTAACTGCCAGTACAATTCCAATGACATACAAATATGTTCAATGCTAACTAAAGCAGAAGACATTTTTCATGCATTTCTCAAAAATAGGAAGAATGAACTACTACGTGGTAAAAATGCTAGTGATCTAGCGCTAAAGATTTTTTCTTTATTTTTAGTTAAGCTTTGCTTTTCAAGAAGGATCATTGCCGTAAATGGTAGTTAAATATCGTGCTTAATTTAGGTTTCATAAAAAAAAAACAAATGCTAACAATTCTCAACGGTTTTAATTGACAGAAGGATTATATAGATTTTAGTCTTGGGCAAAATCATCCACCGTAATGATTCGTGATCTAAACTTTTCGTATTTGTTGTTGTTTTTGTTTTTTTTTTAAATTTTCAAATGAAATGGATTATAAATCTGCCGTGTATGAAATTCAACATTTATTACATTTGTTTTCTTTCCAAAATTCTCATAGAATATCTTTGTCTCTACACGCTCACAAAAAATCGCTTCTGTAACATATACTCCCAAACATATTTTGCTTCAAGCATATACATTTTTGGCTATTGCCCAAACATTTATATGTTTGATCTCTTCCAATATATAATATTTTTGAAAGCATATTGGTCTAAACAATATATGTTTGGGTAGTCAATTTCAAAACATTTTGTATTTTTGCATCCAAATTCAATAATGTTGTCTTCCAAAAAACAATATGTTATTATGTGAACATATAATATGTTTGGAAGCATTTTGCACCCAAAAATATCATATGCTTAAAAAAATTCTCCCAAAACAATATTGTGCTCAAAATTTTATTTATTTATTTATATATTTACAATCATAATGAATTATGAAAATAAACAGGTAATATAGGTGCTAACAACATAGGTTTTCGACCTGAATGCTCAAAATTTTGTTTCTGCCCAATTGTATATTCCCCCACATCTTTCTCACTTCCACGAGATTTTTTAGTTCTTAGCACCTTTTTCTGTAATACAAACATTGTAGAAGAAATTATTCAATTGTATGATTTTTTTTTATTTTAATTTTACCTTTTGCCGGACGGGGATTCGAACAGCGGACCACACAGTTTGTAAGGATCAAAGAAGCTGATCAATTGCCCAAGGAAAAATAAAATGTTAATTTTGTAATAACAAGCAACAACCACCAACTTAATTCAATATCGCTCCCTGTTAAATAGCGCTCCAAGCTACTAAACACATATATGTTTATAGGCTATTTCTAAATTGATATATGTTTGCATCCAAGCATATTATATTTAAAAACATTTTGTATCCCAAACATAATATGTTCTAACATATTAACATATATGTCCCAAACATGTTATGCTAGTTTATGAACATTATATGCTTGCACTCAAAAATATTGTGTTTAAAAATTTGTCTTCCAAACATATAATGTTTATAGCCAAACATATGAAAAACAGTCTTTTTCATCCGTGTAGCCTTCTCTTAGACAGTCTTTTTGTCTCTAATCTTTTTGTTTCAAACAGATTACAAAAGTGGAAAGCTACGAGTATTTATATTAAATAAGATTAAGAAATGTGGAACTATAGGGGCAAACACAACGGAACTGGTATCTAACGTTTTATTTGGTGAATCCTTCTCTGGAACTAGTTCGTTCCGGACAGTGTTACCGGTGTGCCACTGTTTTTGGCCGGTGCCACTAAATGTGTGCCTCTTTCTCAAAAGTTTAAATTTTATAGGAAGTTAACACCATAAAGAGATGTGTTACTCAGAATATTTAATAACATATTATGCAACAACCATAAACAGCTATTATCTATTAATTCTTATTATAAACGAATTTTTAGTTTGGTAAAGCGTAATGTAAATATGTCAAATTTATTGTGGCGTTAAATAAATAGTGCGACCGCAAGGAATAATTAATGATGGATCCCATGAGACCTCACACCCTCAAAAAAAAAATCGCTTCTCTAACATATGTTCCAAACATATTTTGCAGGAAGCACATATATTATTGGATACTGCCGAAACATTAATATGTTTATTTTTTGTGAACATATTATATGTTTGGAAGCATTTGAGCTCAAAAATATTATATGCTTGTAGGAATTTTCCCCAAAGACGATTGTGCTCATTCCCTCACATAATTTTCACTTCCAAGAAAGTTTTTAGTTCTTGGCACCTTTTTCTGTAATATGTTACAAATAATGTTGAAGAAATTATTCAATTTTATAAATTTTTTACATTTTACCTTTAGCCTGGGCGGAGAATCGAACCGAGGACCATACAGTTTGTAAGCCAACACACTATCCACTGGGCTACGTAGCTGTTATGGTCATCAATAGACAATTATCATTATAAGTTATATTTATATAGCATAGTCTGCGGCGCCCACGAGCCGATGCAAACAAAACATTATTTTTTTTTTTTAATTTACACATTTATATATGCTATATTAATTTTTTATAATGAAACTTCGAAATGTGGGTTATTAAAGATTTACAGTCAGAAACAGTGCTTGATATAAACGAAGCGGACTGAGCTTTTGGTTAAAATATTATTTTTTTATTGCAAAAATAATAATTTTGTAACAAAAAACTGTTTTTAGTATAAAAGTTTGAAATTTTGGAAGGAATTCAAAAACTCTAACGTGGAGTCGAGTATAAACATACATAAATAATTTTATGATTTACACATACATTTATTTAGGCGTGAACAGTTTTTTACTAGCATTTAACACCATTTTAAATGCATTTAAAACTGATCGTGTTTTGTACTTAATTTCATTTTTACCTTTAACGCCGGTATTAAGTTGGCATTATCGCTCTAAAATGAAAATGTTTTGCCTTTAATAATTCATTTTGAAGAAAATAAACTTTTTTCATTATTGTTATTTAAGCTGCAAAAATCGAACTTAATGTCCGCTTTTATATTTGAAGGTGTCCGTCAACTCCTCTTGGACTTTACACATTTTACTGTTTAATTTTTCACTATTTCCTCCTTTTTTCATTTTACTGTCCCAACTCTAATAAGAGTATAGTGCCCTTTCGTTATTTTTATGAAAATCCCTTTGTAATTTTTTGTATATTTTCCACCGTTTTTTTTTTTAATTTTCTTTGCCTTAATATTTTGTTTTACTCCTCATACGTTCCGATTCCTTTTAACGAACCAAGAAAAAAATTGTGCCCACATTGCTAAAATGATAAACAAGACACATGTCCACACTTACATAAAATGCTGCTCTCAAGGCGAAAACACATGTTGTCTTTTCTCTTGGTTCCGAATGTCTATTCTCTTTACTCCGAATACTCATTCTAATATTCAAATTAAAAAATATTTAGACTTCAGCATATCAAATTTTTGGCCTTATCATAAAACAGTTTTCCGAAACAACATACAAGCGGTTTCACAGAAATTGCTCTCTTTTCATTCTCTCGCTGTGTTATGTTGATATCTTTCGTCAACCCTCCCGGTTTCCATCTCTATTTCTTTCTCTATACTCTCTCTCTCTCTCTGAATAAAATATCACAACATATATATGTTTACTCGAAATTTTTAAATTTATATATGTTTACATTCACACATGCCCCAAACATAATATATTCTAACATATTAACATATGTGTCCCAAACATTTAGTGTTAGTGTAGGAACATTACATGTTTGCACTTAAATATATTGTGTTTAAAAATTGTGCCCGCAACACATTTTGTTTATAACGGAAAATATGAAAAACATATTTTTCTAAAAGTGCAGTTTAAAAAATTTGCAAACACTCTTTGAGACTGATGGTTTCAGTTCGACAGACTATTAATCTGAAACTGAATGCTGGAATAGTGGACAGTATTGAATCATTACATCATTAGAGAAAATTTGGAATAAAAATGTCCCAAGATATTAGAGAAAGTACAAAGAATCCAACATGCACTGTCAAATATCAACGATATGTATCTTAAATTTTTAGTTAACATTGTCGAAAGCATGAATACCTCTAACAAAACATTCTAACACCCAAATTGTTTATTTAATATATTTACCAAGAAAATATTCAATTACATATATACATAAATATTTAAAAAACAGAGTTATAGTGCAATTAGTGATTTAGCATATATCGACTATTAAAATTCAACTGACCTCTCAGCAGTATTTATTTTTTAAGTTTTTTTTTTGTATAATAAGTTAATAAAAAGCATGTGCTACCAGAGAATGAAGCCGACCCATTTTTGCCGGCGGCGGCTGACACTAATTTTTTGCCTCCGGCGGCGGCGGCTTGATGACTAAGCCGATATAAATTCGTCTATTCGGCGGCGGACAATTATCCATTATAAAATCGATTTGAGGTAATCCGAATGGTAATGAGATTAGTTGTACAACCAAACTTACAATCAAATTTTCATTTCATTTACATTTTCTGAGCTAAATGGTTGCAAAGCTATTATAGAAACATGATACTGATGGATTTTGGGTTGAAAGTTAAACATTTTAACAAAAAATACAACAATTATTAATAAATTTTTCTGATTTAAATCAATATTTTTGATTACTTGGCGGCTAATTATGAGTCGAGATGAGTCGATATATTCGGCGGCGGCTTCGGCTGGAAGAAACTGGTCGGCGGCGGCTAAAATCGGCGGCGCGACTCGGCGGCTTCATTCTCTGTGTGCTACTTTTCAAAAATAATCGTGCCACTTTTTCGATGTTTGCCACTCTCCCAACGGTAACGCTGGTCCGTATTGCCACACAGCTATCAGATTTGCTTGAAACTTACGGAAAATATGTATTTCAACATTTACATGTAACGCCTAAAACTACACAATACATATGGCAAATTATTTACTGATATTATGGCTCTTGAATTGACTAAACCCGCCAAAAAAAGGTATATGTCCACGCTAAGTTCTTGTCCAAATGTATTTGCAGAGTTGATTTTTATTCTTTGTCGTTAATTGTCATAACCTACTATGGCATTGCGCATGCAGTACTGGAGACTACCAGTGGAGAGAATTTTACATTGATTTTTTTGTAACGGTTTAGACTAGAAATTGTGTTTTCAACAAAACATGTCCAAGAAAGTAGAATTGCCATTTTCGAATTTCGAAAATTTGAAAATTGTGCTGGATTGTGCTAGGTTTGTGCCGATTTGTGCTGCAATTTGTTTTTTTAAATTTTATCAAATAGCCGAGATATTTCGAAAAAACTTTTTTCAACAAAATTTTTGCCAGAATCGCCATTTTCGAAATTCGACATTTTGACAGTTGTGCTGAGTTGTGCTAGCCGAGTACATTATTGTGCCGTTTAAATAAAAATTCTATCTCTTATAGTTTTCGTGAAATTCTAAAATTTCGAAAAATTTCTAGAATCGCCATTTTCGAATTTCGAAAATTTTAATATTGTATTAAACCGTTATCGACTTGTGATAAGTTGTGCCGTTGAGATCACCTCTCTATCTCAAGCCGTTTCCGAGAAACAGCCAAATTAAATTTTTAAAAAAGTTCAAAAATATGTGTTTGAAAAACGCCAAAATTTAAATTTTCGAATTTCAAAAAACTGAATGTTGTGCCAATTTGTGCTAGTTCAGTACTCATTTGTGCCGTTCGAATCAACTTTCTATCTCAAACCGTTTTGGAGATATTCGCAAAAACTTTTTTTTTTAAAATGCCAATTTATGATTGAAAATAGTCAAAATTTAAAATTTTCGAATTCAAAAAACTGAACGTTGTGCCAATTTGTGCTAGGTTAGTACTCATTTGTGCCGTTTGAACCAACTTTCTATCTCAAACCGTTTTGGAGATATTCGCAAAAACTTTTTTTAAAAAATGCCAATTTATGATTGAAAATAGTCAAAATTTAAAATTTTCGAATTTCAAAAAACTGAACGTTGTGCCAATTTGTGCTAGGTTAGTACTCATTTGTGCCGTTTGAATCAACTTTCTATCTCAAACCGTTTTGGAGATATTCGCAAAAACTTTTTTTAAAAAATGCCAATTTATGATTGAAAATAGTCAAAATTTAAAATTTTCGAATTTCAAAAAACTGAACGTTGTGCCAATTTGTGCTAGGTTAGTACTCATTTGTGCCGTTTGAATCAACTTTCTATCTCAAACCGTTTTGGAGATATTCGCAAAAACTTTTTTTAAAAAATGCCAATTAATGCCAAAATAGTCATAATTTAAAATTTTCGAATTTCAAAAAACTGAACGTTGTGCCAATTTGTGCTAGGTTAGTACTCATTTGTGCCGTTTGAATCAACTTTCTATCTCAAACCGTTTTGGAGATATTCGCAAAAACTTTTTTTAAAAAATGCCAATTTATGCCAAAATAGTCAAAATTTAAAATTTTCGAATTTCAAAAAACTGAACGTTGTTCCAATTTGTGCTAGGTTAGTACTCATTTGTGCCGTTTGAATCAACTTTCTATCTCAAACCGTTTTGGAGATATTCGCAAAAACTTTTTTTAAAAAATGCCAATTTATGATTGAAAATAGTCAACATTTAAAATTTTCGAATTTCAAAAAACTGAACGTTGTGCCAATTTGTGCTAGGTTAGTACTCATTTGTGCCGTTTGAATCAACTTTCTATCTCAAACCGTTTTGGAGATATTCGCAAAAACTTTTTTTTTAAAAATGCCAATTTATGATTGAAAATAGTCAAAATTTATTTGTGCCGTTTGAATCAACTTTCTATCTCAAACCGTTTTGGAGATATTTGGAGATATTACAATTTTGTAACGAATCACTTAAATTTTTATACACGTTTGCGGACGGAGGGGCTACATTTCCTTTTGAATCAATCACGTTGGAAAATTTGGGTTCACGAATAAGTTCTCTTAAATTTTCGATTTTATTATGAACTTGATTTGCAGACGATTTGTTCACTTTACTAATTTCTGGAACGACGTTAGTTTTATTGTTATCAACGGATTCACTATTGATCGAACTCTTTCCCGAACTCATTTTAGATTTCGCTTTTATAAAAATTGATACAAAAATTGGCACAGAAACTTCGAATATAAGCACTTTTGATATGACTATGTAGGTGTTTACAGTTTGAGGTTACGGTTTCAATTGATTGGGAAAGTGTAAACCACGCTTCATTGAATAGGATAAGTTCTTACAAATCATAAATGAGTACAGGTACACTCTATACGTGGTAGATCACATGTGTTTTCAACTCTCACATTATTGGGAAATCCTATAATTCGGTTTGTTACTTCTTATTCATTTACAGATAAGGAAGTCTATTCAGAATTTATGAATGAATCGGTGGATTGTTACCTGTATTGCAGTGGTACGGAGCACGGATTTCCCAAATTTACCTGTATATGACCCCGACCTACATTTTGCCTGTATATGACCACGTCTGAAATTGCCTGTTATCACAAACGAATTAAGTCATGGAAACCTGTGATCATACCAAAATAGAAGACGATAAATGATAATAAAATTATAGGACCATTTTAAACAATATGTTTGCCATTTCCTTTCCATTGGCACAACATTCAGTTTTTTTGAAATTCGAAAATTTAAATTTTGACTATTTTCGCATAAATTGGCACTTTTTAAAAAAGTTTTTGCGAATATCTCAAAAACGGTTTGAGATAGAAAGTTGATTCAAACGGCACAAATGAGTACTAACCTAGCACAAATTGGCACAACGTTCAGTTTTTTGAAATTCGAAAATTTTAAATTTTGACTATTTTGGCATAAATTGGCATTTTTTAAAAAAAGTTTTTGCGAATATCTCCAAAACGGTTTGAGATAGAAAGTTGATTCAAACGGCACAAATGAGTACTAACCTAGCACAAATTGGCACAACGTTCAGTTTTTTGAAATTCGAAAATTTTAAATGTTGACTATTTTCAATCATAAATTGGAATTTTTTAAAAAAAGTTTTTGCGAATATCTCCAAAACGGTTTGAGATAGAAAGTTGATTCAAACGGCACAAATGAGTACTAACCTAGCACAAATTGGCACAACGTTCAGTTTTTTGAAATTCGAAAATTTTAAATTTTGACTATTTTCAATCATAAATTGGCATTTTTTAAAAAAAGTTTTTGCGAATATCTCCAAAACGGTTTGAGATAGAAAGTTGGTTCAAACGGCACAAATGAGTACTAACCTAGCACAAATTGGCACAACGTTCAGTTTTTTGAAATTCGAAAGTTTTAAATTTTGACTATTTTCAATCATAAATTGGCATTAAAAAAAAAAAAGTTTTTGCGAATATCTCCAAAACGGTTTGAGATAGAAAGTTGATTCGAACGGCACAAATGAGTACTGAACTAGCACAAATTGGCACAACATTCAGTTTTTTGAAATTTTTGAACTTTTTTAAAAATTTAATTTGGCTGTTTCTCGGAAACGGCTTGAGATAGAAAGGTGATCTCAACGGCACAACTTAGCACAAGTCGATAACGGTTTAATACAATATTAAAATTTTCGAAATTCGAAAATGGCGATTCTGGAAATTTTTCGAAATTTTAGAATTTCTCGAAAACTATAAGAGATAGAATTTTTATTTAAACGGCACAATAATGTACTCGGCTAGCACAACTCAGCACAACTGTCAAAATGTCGAATTTCGAAAATGGCGATTCTGGCAAAAATTTTGTTGAAAAAAGTTTTTTCGAAATATCTCGGCTATTTTATAAAATTTAAAAAAACAAATTGCAGCACAAATCGGCACAAACCTAGCACAATCCAGCACAACTTTCAAATTTTCGAAATTCGAAAATGGCAATTCTACTTTCTTGGACATACACTGGCTGTGTTGATATTGCACCTACGGAGTTAGTATGCCACTAATATTGAGCCCATTATTAAAAAAGAGAAAATCGGTAAATTAGTGTGGGTAATAAATCAAAATTTGTAAAAATTGAGCAATATTCTTATGTAAAAGCTACAAGTACGTATAAATACGATCGGCTAGTACATCAAAATTTGAAATTTGAGTAACATTGGTTAATAAATAAGAGTATTATGGCCAAATTTGGGAAAATAGAGCGATGCATATATATGGAAGATATATCTAAATCTGAACCAAATTGCATAATATTTTGCGGGTTTGATTAATACCACAAAAGGTTACCTTGTGCAAGATTTGAGTAAGATCAGTTAAGAAATGAGGCTTGTATGGTCAAACATAAGGTTATTAGGGGCGAATTTTTCAAAATCGGGTGATACATATATGGGAGCTATATATACATCTGAACCGATTTCGATGAAATTTTGCACATATAGTTAGTACTATAGAGGACTGAATCTAGCAAACTTTTAGTAAGATCGGTTAATAAATAAGGGTTTTGTGGCCAAATTTGGGAAAATCGGGCGATACATATATATGGGAGCTATATCTAAATCTGAACCGATTTGGATGAAATTTTGCAGACTTGAAGGGCGATGTAAAAGATTACCTTTTGCCAAATTTGGTGACGATGCGTTTGGGATGGGAGCTATATCTAAATTTGATCCGATTTCTTCCAAATTCAATAGCGTTCGTCCTTGTTCCCAAAAAACTACCTGTACCAAATTTCATCAAAATCGGTTAATAATTGCGACCGGAATCCTGTGAACAACAAATACATGGACAGACGGACGGACGGACACCAAGCGCTAGATCGACTCAGGAGGTGATTCTGAGTCGATCGGTATATATTTTATGGGGTCTAAATGGGGTAGGCACATTTTTTGGCCGATCAAACTTATTATACCCAAACCACTATGTGGTTTAGGGTATAAAAACACACAATATTTCAACGTTGATGGTAATAATTTTATAGACATTTCAAAAATATGTTCAAAGGAATTCGGCTGTGAGTACCAAAGGTCCTATCGAATTCGATCAAAATTTTTCAAAAGAGAGGCATTTAGTTTAGACAACTAATTGTCTTGTATTACAAACAACAATTGGTAGAAGGAACGAAATAACGATTGTAAATAAACTAAAATGAATGACACAACTGTGATTTGATTGTAAATGTAGAATTTTCGTTACAATAATCGATTTTCAACCTATCTGTTTTCTGTGTGTATGATTATTTTGTGGGGGAATCTTAAATAAGCGTTCAAGAAAATAAGATGACATTTCGCGACTGCAACACTACAGCAAACGGATGAAAATTCTGAATTCTATTGTATTCCCTCAAGAAATAAAATCGGGAGATCGGTCAGCGTGGGGCCAGTGGAAGCCAACACTTTTTAATATTTAAAATCGACTATAAAAAGTCGACTTTTTAAAAAAGTCGATCTTTTCGATCATTTTAAAAAAGTGTATAGGCGACGTTTTGATTCTGATTTCAACTATCATATTAGTCTTTTCTGGTATTCTTTATTGTTTAATAAAAGTGCTATGTACAACAATAAATAACTTTTCAGGTCTTTTTCTTCGAAATTGGAAATTTGGTCCACTGGAGGAAATTTTAATCCGATTTCGGAACAAATTTGGTCCAAAATAAAATTTTGTTGTTGGCAACGCCGCTGGTGATACCCATTGTAGGGTTGATGTAGGGTGTAATATCATCTACCCACACGATCATAGCTTCTCTTTCTGATTGGTTATCTTTAGGTACTTTCCCATCGATGTGGTTGCTTAGTGGTAAAAGAGCGAAATATAAATACTTCACTACCTCTTATAATTATTTATCTTGTATTTAAAACAAAAAGGTTATTCCCCGTAAAGAATAATATTGTTTGGTGAGCACAAGTTTTTAAAAAAATTAGTCTTCACTCGAACATCAAGCTCAACACAACACAAGAAATACTAGCAGAATAACTGACAATCGTTAACAATGACGGATCCCACAAAAACATCTACAAATCCCCCGGTTGATGAATCATTGAAAGAATTGAGGCAAGTTAGCAGAAAATGTTAAAACCATATATGTGACATTGGGGGAATACACCGATATATGCATGCAGATATAATAACTAAATACTATCCAATAATCTACGGCGCTTTGTTGCTGTATGTAAAAATTATTTAAATTTATTGTGCATGCTATTCTACATTCATTCTACACCTCGAAATCTTTTTATTGATACTATAGAGACGGCGCTATGTTCGGGTTTTGAGCTGAAAATGATTTAAAATTAATTATTTTATTTATTATTATATAATCGCGAAACCGAATACAGTACCGGTCTTTAAATATTAACCAAATAGGGTGAAATCGGCTCTAAGTGTGCAAAAACAACTATGCAGATAGTGTAACATTTCTTAAAGCGTATTTCTAATGGGAAACCGAATTGTACCACTGCTATCGTCGCTTTTACAAATTAAAATCAATTGTCGATGGTGGGAAAAAACTAATAAATGCCACTGCACATAAAATGTGAGAACGTAAATAAAATTATAGTTTTGTATCGAGTTTCGTGTGATTTTTTAATAAATTATAATTTTTTTAAATATAAATTGTGCGAATTTAATTTTAAAAAATATTCAATTTTAAAAAATATTCATAGTATTACTAAACATAATTGCATATGAGGAAATATCATTGAAAATTTTTAATAATTCTAAAATATTGTCTACGTTGGAACTTATTTTGTCATTTACTCAGATCCGTAGTTTCATGTTTCCATAGTCAATGGTCCAAGATTCTTAACTGAAAAGTGTTTTTCGGAAACACTCTTTGTGACACATATAAAATAGATAAAGACAAAGAAATATAACAAAGACAATTATCGATGTTAATGTTTTATCTATAAATAGAATTCCATACGTGCCATAGCGAGCTCTGAGCTTGTCTAGCCATAAAATTTAGGTATTAACATTGGCCGAGCTAAGGGGTCCTTGGGGGGGTGTCTAAGCCCCTACTAGAGTAATTTTAGCCCCCAAGAATATTTTTCGGTAACAATTTTATTGGTCACCATAGCTCCGAATTCGACCACCATATAATTTTATACATACAGTGCTCTTCAAAACATTTGCAACTAGCCCTACCGTTAACTATGAATATCTCCCATAATATTAATTTTATAGTTTAGCTTCCACTTGAAAAATTATCTTTATGGGGTGGTATTTCCAAATTCTTATTGGGTGAATGAGTGGACTGTTATAAAATATTGATATTTTCCTAAAAGTAAAGGATCGTATGATTCCACCTGTTCAAAACAACTACACACAAAAAAATCTTTTTTGATTTCAAACACGAAAATTGCGGATTCAATCATTTTTTAATTGAAATGTCTTCAATCACGAAAATGATAGTATCAATCACCCATTTTGATTGAAAACCAACAAGATTTTTAATTAAAAATTTAATTGACTTTTGTCACGGAATCAATTAATTGTGTGATTGAATCAATTAAAAGCGTGATTGATTTTTAACATAAAATTCAATCACAGTTTTAATTGAATCAATTAAAATTTTAATTAATTTCGCGACAAAAATCAATCAACTATTTGATTCATTCAATTAAATAATTAATTGAAATTGGCTATAATTTCGATCAAAAAATTTATATATTGCGACCCCAAAATCGTATTTAGTTTTTTTCTTTTGAAATAAAAGAAAATATGTGTTTCTTATAAAACATATTTAATATTTTATTATTTTTTGAATTATGCAATAGACAAATAAATTTGGTTCTTGTCATTTGTGTTTTGTTCTAACATAACTTACAAATACAACTACTATCAATAACAACTATAGGGTGAAAAAAATAAATTATATAAATCATTATCTTCCTTATAATAATAACCATGTTAGCATGTTCCTTCTAATATGTAGATGCGCCTAGATTTCCAATAAATCAGCAGCCTGTAAGCTAAATTAGTTTTTCTGAAAGTAAACAGAATAATTTGAATTTAATTTTGTTCAATAAAAAGTTAATTTTGTTAAACATTACCTGCATAGAATATCAAGTTCAATTCTTAGTTCCAGGTTGCAGATTTATAATCTTCTTTTGCAGGTAGTCTTTTAGCATAAAAAGGTGTATTAAGGAGCTCGGTAATTTAATTTTAGTACACAGAGAATACAGATTGGTTGTGACAATCGAATTTATTGCCAACCTCATTTTGGCAGTTGTAGCAACTACCAGTTGGCAGTTGTGCCACCCGACTGATTCGGTCGACACAACCAATATCTCATATGGTGTTGGTTGGGTCTGCCGACGATATCGGTTGTTGCTACCTTCATCATTCGATGGTGCTGCCCGACCTTAATAGTGCTCGTTACCAAATTAAAAACCAATTTTGACCCAGTTAAATATTATATTTTATTTTATTAAAATATTACACTTAGTTTAAATATATTTACTTTAGAATATAAATAAATATACACACCTATTATACTATTAGATAATATTTTACATCTGTTAAAGTCTAAATTAAAATTGTTATTGAGAAAGTGTACCACATATACCACCCAGTAGGGATAGGAGTCATCAGCATCTCCGCAGATAAGTTTTCTAAAATAAAAAAATAAAACATAGTATATATACATTGAGGAAAAACTTTAATCTGGAATAAAATGGTGAAATATTAGACCATTATTATGCCACCCTAGCAAAAAATGGAGCACTATTTCAGCAGGATTGTAAGGGAGAGAGACAGAACCAACTGCATAAAAAACAACTGAATCAGCGCTGATTTTTGTGGGCGATGTCCCGATTTAGAGCAGCTTCTACATAGCTCTGATATAATTGCTCATTTTAATAGAAATATTGGTCAGAAGTGATATAAAATATTGAGTATAGCATTGAAGGCGTGAAGCAAAATAGCACTACCTTTCATGCATCTATACTGCATGAATTGGTTGTAATAACGTAAACGAATGATCATAACCTACTTTGATTACTCGTTTACGTTATTGCCACCGATTCATGCAGTGTGTTATTGTATGCAAAAAAGCGCAACTAAAGTCTTACTGCGGAAATATTTTTTGCTGGGACATAAGTAAATTAATCGTAATCTGAAATCTTTGTGATATACATAAATGGGAACCAAAGTTTCCATTCATGATTAGCACACACAAAGAAAAAATAAGTAAAGATTTCTTAATTCAAGCCGTAGCGGTGTCAGAAGTATAGCTAGTATGGTATTTCTAACACCAAGCTAGGATTTCTCAATTTAAGTGTAGAATTTTTGAGTACGGATGGCTTGTATTTAGTATTTTTTAAGAAACAGAATACTGATTTCAAGCTACGTACTGCACTTAATTCAATGTTTGAGCTATCTTGAATTAAGAAATATAATACTCGTATTAATATCGATATTTGCTTAATTCAATCATTTATCGTACTTCATTTAGTAATACTCAGCACTTGATTCAAGCTTGAAGAATTTATATTTTAAGTTTTATAAACTTAATTCAATCATAAAAATGACTTATATTAAGAGTGTATATGTCTGATATAAGCCCAAAATCGTCATACTTTAAGTCTGATTTACGCTTGTATTCTATCCCTACCCAAACCCCATAAATAAAACGCATTCAAAGAATGTTTAATTTGTATCATATTTTTATTTATAACAAAACTTTTGAATTATATACATAATTAATATTAGTTATTATTTATAGTTATTAAATAAAAATATAAAAAAATGTATATTAAATAAAAACTAAGTTTACCAAAAAACTATTTTATTTTAATATGTAACATATATACCTTTACGGATTCCTCAAAGTCCACACAATTTAATTGAAAAGCAAATGGGAACTCATTAATTGTAATTTTATCATTCGAAACATTGCGTTAGTTCGTCGTCGGGCATTGATATTTCCGTTTATATTGAACAATTACCTTTCCAAAAGCATTTTTACCCAATATGTCCTCCAAGCTCTGAAATATGAAACTATGTTAATATTAAAAATAAGATATTTTTTATTTTAACCTTCTTTAAAAATTTCTTGCTTCTTCAGGACATCATTCGTATTGTCCGGGACTGCCATTTCGAATCTCATCATTGTGTACCTAATAATTACAGCTACAAAAATATAAAAAAATCTATTTATGCGGCTTTTTTATTGTTATTAAGTTATAAATCAAATAGGAGTGATAAGTGCACCCAACAGGAAAGAAAATAATATTTTTTTCGATCAAGCCGAAATTACTATATATAAATATAGCTATACTTCTGACACCGCTACGGCTTGAATTAAGATAATATGTGTGTAATATTTCTTAGTATACCTACACACAAAGAAAAAAATAAGTAAAGATTTCTTAATTCAAGTCGTAGCGGTGTCAGAAGTACAATAAGCATACACATCTTAAAATATGCATATGCACATACATACATCCAAACTTAAAACAAAAAGAAGCTTGCGTGTGAGAAATTGTGTATACACAATTTTTATGTATGTGCATAAACATTTAAGTTGGTATGCATTTATGTAAAATATGTGTTGGTAGAAATGTCTTTAGAAACAAAAATAAGTGACATTTACTAATATGTAGACTATTGTTGGGAAGCTTACACAAATAAGAAAACACATCTCCTTCACACAAACTTTTTTCGTTACTAAAACCATTTGTACGAAAACATATTTCACGTAAATACATACTAAACCTTTATCATAACACATATATGTATATTTACACATATATTTCACTTAATATCACTTGCACTTAAATTCACATTTCACTTTATACTTACCTTTTAATTTAAAACAAAAATGGAATTCCTTGCTGTACTTTATTTGAAATAATACCGATCGCACTCACCTTCGCGCTGCCACTACCAAATTAAAACAAAAAGCAAAGCAAACTTCTAAATGGCTGAGCAAAACAAAACAGAACATATACGTGTTAGGGGATGAAAACAGTGTTGCCGTTTGACAATTTTCTCATTGAATGATGGGTATGCATTAAATTATGAGATTGTGTATATTAGTTGATTTTGCACTTTCACGTCTAAAACACGTAGGGAGCTTTCTAAAGTAACAGGCGTTTTACTACTTAAAGTATTTTATGTGTCGAATTATAATTCTGTAATATAAACTTATTTTTTCTTTTAAGTCATCACTGTGATTTTTTGTTGTATAAGTCGTCACTGGGATTTTGTTTTTTTTTTTTTTTGCAGAAAACATAAAAACAACTAATATCAGCCATTATTTTTCCATTTAAGATTTTTTTTTTAAATTTCCAGCCAAATAGTTGTATGGAATATATTTAAACACTTATTTCACTTATGTTTATGTTACGTAAATATACATTTGAAATTTACGCGTAATTAATTGATTGGGATCTTTTTACTTTTACATAATTTCAACAAGCGGCAACCCTGAAATAGTATTCTGTGAGCGTACACATGAGAGTAAACTTTATATTTTTTCTCACTTTAAATTCTCTATTTTTCGGAACTAAATACAAGATTATTTGCACTTAAGTGAGCACTAATTTCTCATTTTTAGCTTCCCTGAGCTTGATTTCGTTAAATGATCTCTTCTCAACTTGATTAAAGTAAAATATAGTACCTACATACTTAAAATTTTAAGTACAAATCTGGGCTAAAATCAAGAATTTAAAACTCAATTTAGTTTAGTATTATTTTTTTGTGTGCAGGATCTACCCAAAGGAATAAATGGTAGGAAGAGATGGATCGCTAGAGAATCTATCTCAACATGTCAGAAACGATACTTCGTGTATCCTGATTTTTTTGAGAATAAAAGTATTTATACTCTGACCAAAACCGGTGCATTGCATTAAAATGGGCAAATACATAAAAACAAATTAAACTTACCCAATTTGCTTCCACTGTTAACTCCTTGCAAGTTCTTCTATACATTCATTAGGGCGTATTTTACATTAGGTCCTCATAAAATTAGATACTGAAGTTCACTTTCGAGTTCTTCGCCGGTTCCATGAAGTTTTGTGTATTACACTAAATTAATCCAGTAAATTCCGTGGATTATCAGTAATATTTTTTAATGAGATCCATAATAAATGCCGAAAAGGCCAGGCAGAAAATTCGTCGTTATATTTTTCTATTTATAAACATATATCTTTTTTCGACTTAAGAAATTTTAATATTGACATTTGAAAATATTCAATTTATATTCGGCTGTGGCAACCGTATGTAAATTATAATTACTAAATTACAGCCATGAAATTCTATTAAGGAAGGTTGTACCAACCAATTTCATGCAAACAATTTCAAAATAGATACATTTGGTTGCTACAACTATTTATCGTAAAACACGAAGGAAAATCTGTTATAACAGTTGTCTAATGGTTGAGTAGATGAAAATATAGTTGAAAATAGAGAGAGTAGGTAGACACAAACGACTTATTGTTCCAACTATGGAATTTAAATTATTACAACCGATTTCCACCCATTCTATTCTCTGTGTGTAACAATTCCTTTCCAAAATTTCCACACATTAAAATCGTCTATTAAAATTTTAACCAATCAAAGACAAAAATAATGGGAAAGCAATGTAATATTTGGTATTATATTGATGATACTTTGCAAATTCTGGAAATAGAAAAAAATATAAATGGAAAATACATATTTTTATTATTATCGGATATTTTTCATATTTTTAAATCCAAAAGAAAGAACTTTTTTACCATTACATAATTCAGCTCATTAGTTTATATACCAGATATACTGCTCTCTACTTGGGTTCAAACTGAAAAAGGCAGGTAAAACAACAATGCAATTTAATGCCAACGCTACTTCGCAACTTCAAGGTGAATCTTCCAACAAACCCATACCGCTCTTGGTTTTAAGAAAACTAGGAGTGAAAAAAGTTTATAATTTTAAAAGATCAATACGGTACCCACTTTTTTTTATTGCAAACATATTATTATATATTTGATAAAATGATGGAGTTGATGGGATTGATTGGTCAATTTCACGAAATAAAATTGGTCACTAAAAGAAATGAATAAAAAATATATTATTTTAGTCCGTTTAATGTAAACAGGCTTCAATGGAAAACGGTATTCACATTTCACAATTTCTTACCTTCAATAAACGTAGATTGTTTTCCATTTTTACAATACCACAAAACACAAACACAGGTAATTTCAAATGCGTTCTGTCATATATTTTTTTAAACCTTTACCACGTGTCCGTTTGTTGTTGCACACTTTATTTATTTCAACCCTTTGCTATGATTTGTTGTTGCGTTCAAAATATTTATGCACACATTTTGAATGCAGCAGACAGAATGTCGCCAATCATGTTTTTCAATTTACGCGAAAAACAAAAACCCAACCGTTCGTTACGAGTTACTTCCACAGACTGATCTCTCCATCATACATTGTTGAATAAATACCCATTCTCTTGTTCTCTTTTCGCTCTTTCCATTGCTCAAAATTATTCAGTTTCAATCACAAAGGTGATTGGATCAATCACATGTGTAATTGGAAACGGAAAAAATTTCAATCACGTTTGTAACTGAAAATTATTTCCGAATTGATTAACAAATTGATTGAATCAATTAATATTTTAATTGGAAACGTAACAAATAGCAATCATTTTTTAAATGGTTTTTATTCGGATTTGATTAAATAATCAATTGAATCAATTAACATATTAATTGAATCCGTTTCCAAATTCAATTAAGTGTTTAATTGAAAAAATGTTGGTGATAATTTTTTGTGTGTAGCTAGCATCAGGGTTGGCCTGTCGCAAACTGTGACTTTTGCGAAATACGTTTACGACGGTATAATATGTATCTCGCAAAAGTCGTAAACCTAGTGTAGAAAAACTAATTCTGAATTAAAGAAATCGTGAATATTTTTTAATTTAATTTAGTTAGGCTCCCCTAATAAAGGTATGCAAAAATGATTTCTATTGTATTTATTCAAAACTCTACTAGATTTGTATCTCTTATTCGCAATTTCAAACTATTCCATCCAAGTTTTAGCTGCAACAGCGAATGACTACACAGAAAAAAAGTGTCTCGTAAATTTAAGAAGATTTTTACAATAATTTATTACAAGAATTTTCCAGAATTTTAGTTCATTTTTCGTATCTTCAAAGAAAATTAACTACTCGAAAGGAAATTTTACAAATTCTAAGTAGCAATCGTTTAGTTCATGGCCTACAAAATACGATGGAAATTTCCTTAAAAAATTTCTTAACTGGTAGTTAAAAATTCGTTTGTCATGCTATAAAACTACATGTGAAATGTAAAGTATTTTCTGAATAATAAGTGCAATTTACTATAAGATTTTTTTGTATGAGAAAATATTTTTTTACGAAAAATGAACTTAAAAGTGGATAGCAATTTCTTACTGACAATTCCTATAGTTCATAATTGTTGGTAAAAAATTACCCAATGAAATATTTTTAGTTCACATGTAATTAAATTTATAGACATTTTCGTCAAAAATGGTAGATAACATTTCATGAAAATTTTGCAAATTTTAAGTTAAACGTTTCATCGTTCATAAACTGGTGTGCCTTTACGAATATTATTCTTAGAGTAAACTGTCAGCAGATGCGATGAACTAATGCATAGTACAGAGATCTTTATCGGTATAGTGGAATGTGATTAATGTAAAGATGATGTTACTTGAGTTTTGTTGTGTATACATGAGCGTGGGTTTGTTTTTATTTTTGTTCATTTAGTGGTTTGTGTGTGCGTGTGTTTGTTATTCGTTGATGGTTTTTGGCTGGATGAGGTGTTGTTTTCAATAAAGGCACATGTGTTTTTGTTGTTGTAGGGATGTTTTGGCTTTGCTTGGTTTTGTTTGGCATGCTTCAGTTGTACAGTTGGCGTTGGCGTGGGTTGTTGCATCTTTTAAGCAGGTATGCAACAAGGGAATATAAAGGCATGGAATATTTTGGATTTTTGAGACATATATTGGTGTTTGTTTATTAAACCTTTTAAATGAAAGTTATTAATATTTTATCGGTACTTTATAAAAAAGTTATTAAGAATATTTAGTAAAATATGTTGAAATTGAAGGTGTATTGAAATTTTCATTATTCAATGTAAAAAATTAATATTAAATTCCAGATGAATTTGGAAAATGTTTGTTATATCTCAGCGTACAGTTTAGTCATACATTGGTAAGTATTTTTTTAATATGGATTTCTTTTAAAAATAATATTTTTTTATGTATATTATTATTTGTTAATTAATTTTTTTGGAAACCAGTTTAATGCCTTTCTTTGTTGTAAAAGCAATATTTAATTTCAGAGCAACTCCACATGGATACAAATAAATTTAAAAAATAGAGAATTGGTAAGTTTTGCTAAAAATTGGCTTTCTTTCAACTAGACTATTTACGTTTTTATGACCTTTTTATCATCAAAATCACCTTATGTTAGTATTTCTTTAATCAAATTTTTTGGAAACCAATGTTATATTTTTAATGTAAAAAACAAATATTTAATTTCAGAATAACCCCTTAAAAATTTGGAAAAATTTTTAGTACTCCTTTGCTTGTAATTTAATAGTGAATTGGTAAGGATTCCTTAACTTTCTTTTAACCCTGTACAGTCATCCTTATTTTTTGTACATTAACGTCATCCTTCGTCATTTTGACTACGGCTCATTTCAAGACGCTATAATTTTCATCGTGAGCGAAAAAGTGAACCAAACTTGAATTTATTTTCTTATTCAATTTGGTTTTAAGTAGTATAAAACAAAAATTCATAAAAAGGTCGAATTAGTATAACTTAAATTTACCATTTCCCAATAGACTAAAATGCATTTTAAATCGAAAATGAAATTACGTGTCGTCATTTTGACGAATGATGACTGTCTAGGGTTAACCATAATATTTTTATGCATATTATTCTTTTTTTTCATTAGATTTTTTGGAAACCTATTTAATAATTTTAATTAATGTAAAAAATATATATTTAATTTCAGAGTAACCCAAATAAATTTGGACAACTTTTAATATTTCCCCTCAGCGTACAATTTAATAGAGAATTGGTAAGTTTTATATTAAAACTTTGTCTTTCTTTCAACTAGAATATTTATTTTATTATATCCTTCACATCGATAACAACACAGTTTTATGAGTTTATATAGAATACTTCATTATTTCTCTAATTGTTTCAGGTACAAATTTTATGAGATACGTTTTCCAAAGAAAAGTTGAATTCCTTACACCATTTGATAAAATGCCCCAAATATGGTAAGTTACAAGCTAATATAAAGAATTAAAAACTTATATTTCATTACATGGTGTTAATTTTTAACAATTTTCATTATTGCTTCCATTTTTTTCCAGCAAGATATGTGAAAAAATTACCTACGATGAATAAAAAAAGGATAAGTCAAAATGTCCAAACAGCGAGTTCAAATAAACTACTCTCTGTTCCACGTGGTCATAATTTTTATTCACAAAAAGCATTGTATTAAGAACTTTCATCATAAGTTTTTATAATAAAGTACTTTTGCTTAAAGAAAGATTAATTTTAATGTATGAACATTTTCATAATAGTAAAACGATTTGTTGTTCCTTTAATTATTTAATTTCCCTGTACTGTGGAAGGATTGATTTAAAAATAGTTTAGTTGTCGACATTTTAAAGAGACTGTAAACCAATTTTTATTATCGGGTTTCCCACAAAATAAGCAAGTAAACCAAAAGAATATTGACTTTTTTAACTTGGTAGGAGTATATAAATCTTATGATGTTGTAAAAATGAACTAAAATACAATGTTATAGATGAACTAAAATTTAAGATAATTATAAACTAGACAAGTTGAAAAAAATCTTAAGGGCTAAATCATGGTCAATATTACTACAGTTTAGTTCATTTTGCAATGGAAATGGGTTCACTGTTTTTTCAGTGTAGATACAATTTTGAAAAATTTTAATTAGAATTGCAATTGGCTATAATAAGCCAAAAAGTAAATTTGTAAAATTCACTTATGCAAAACTTCCTTCCTTGCCGTTTGTGAAAGGTTAACTATGAGCGAGTTCCGACCGTCACGTTTACTGCACCATCGAGTAGTTCATAATAATTTTGGCTTGGAGTTTCCAATTGAAAGAATTCTATTCTCAAGTTTTTTAAGGTCGTTAATAATTTTATGAACATTCCTGAGAATTGAAACTTCTTCGCACATATCAACATCTTGGATGTGATTCGCTGCCTAACCGAAGGACTGAAGTATTTTGAGTTTGCAACGTTTGCTACTTTTTCCGCATTTACGATGTGTATATGATGTTTACGACGTTTACAACTTTGCGACCGTCGCAAACCTTAAAAGGTTTAATACAGACCATCTCTGCCTAGCACCCTGTAATATTTTTTAAAGTGGGGATATCACAAAAATGAATTTCGGAAGAGTACATTGTTCACACATCAATTGCGTCTCGAGTTATAAACAGAGGATGCACCAAAACTGTGCACTGAGGAAGAAGAAAACCTAAGACTACGCCAGAAAAATATCATATAATCTAATGAACTATGCAACAATACACTCATATATCATCTAAAGGAGTCAAAAACTAAATTCAACTGGATATACATATTATAGCGATCAGATATAGAGCATTAGAAGTCGGTGTGCGATTATACAAAAATGTCAAAAACCACTCATTTCGAAGAAAAATGGGTTAACGCGCCTTCAATTTTCACAAATACACCTAAAATGACCTGAGGAACAGTGATTATATGTTCCTACGACTCAAAGTTTAACTTGCATGGATCGGATGGTAGAAATTTAGTACGAAGGCTGAAAGGAAAGTCTTACGGTTTATTTTCAACAGATAATAAACAGCACTGTACGAGTATATGCCAAAACTTTTATCCTTACGAAATCTTAAATTTTTATAGTATGGAAGAAAAAGTTTGAAATCTAAAATACGTGGGTTTGTGAAATCAGATCCAGATTAAATATTGTACGATGAAAACCTTCAAAATTTTTATTTATGTAGCTTAATGGGAATTAGGGGAAGATGCTAAAAAAAATAAAATTGATATGTTGTCTACATATCTAAACATCATATCGTATCATATCTAAACATTTCTCTTTCAGATAAAAATATTATTCAACATTTAGAAAAATCGGGTGATAATAGCAACCTATAGACCAAAAGTAATGGAAAATCTGTAAAACATATTAAAAACGGCAGAATTGATAGCTGTGTTTCATATTTTAGCCTTAAGGCCGGTATTATGTTAACATAGATGTATCGGGCGAAAATAGTAATTTTTTCATGAGAGAAATTTTCTAGCTCCGCTAATAGGTATAACTGCAAACAAGTGTTTCATTATGTGGCATATCGATATAAACATCATCAATGTTTCGAGTTAATGATAAGTGTTAACGATTTTTATACCCTCCACATCGAAGTATTTTTCTCCGTATACAGTGGGGAGCAAACAAGGCCGTATTCAGGGGGGGGGGGGGGGGGGTGAAGGGGATCTTTCTGCTTTTTATTTGTGTTTGTTGTTCTTTTTGTGAACATGACTCGCTTTGTTTGGCCATAGCAACAACAACGAAACAGCCAAACACACATGTGTAAATGAAATGGCGCAAAACCTGCGAAAAAACCTGCCTAATTCAGCGATGGAAGCACTGTAGAAAAAAAATGTTGCAAAATTTTTTCTATACAAATAAAATTTTGCAAAAATTTCCTATAGAAATAAAATTTGTACAAAATTTTCAATTGAAATAAATTTTTGACAAAATTTTCTATAAAAATAAAATTTTGCAAAAATTCTATATAGAAATAAAATTTTGACAACATTTTCTACCGAAATAAAAAAATCGATAATATAGAATCACATTCTTTTTTCGACTAAAACATTCTTGAAGTTCAATAAAATCCGGTTTTTGACTATGTCTTTTACAAAATCGAGATTTTCTTCCCACATGAACATGTTTGTTTTGCTATATTTGTAAAAGACTATTAGCAAATAAGGTTGATAAAGACTTTCTCAAAATATTAAAATATTTTGTCAAAGCTATTGTACCATAAATCTGATATCGACTCAAAAATGTCTACACAATAAATAAAATTTTCTACACATGAGATTATATGAATATTTTTATACCCTAAACCACATAGTGGTCAGGGTATAATAAGTTTGATCGGCCAAAAAATGTGCCTACCAGAAATATTGATTTTAGACCCCATAAAATATATACCGATCGACTCAAAATCACCTCCTGAGTCGATCTAGCGCTTGGTGTCCGTCCGTCCGTCTGTCCATGTATTTGTTGTTCACAAGATTCCGGTCGCAATTATTAACCGATTTTGATGAAATTTGGTACAGGGAGTTTCTTGGGCACAAGGACGAACGCTATTGAATTTGGAAGAAATCGGATCAAATTTAGATATAGCTCCCATATATATGTATCGCCCGATTTCGACAAATGGGGTCACGTTGCGCGTCTTTTCAAACGGATCGTCACCAAATTTGGCAAAAGGTAATCTTTTCCATCGCCCTTCAAGTCTGCAAAATTTCATCCAAATCGGTTCAGATTTAGATATAGCTCTCATATATATGTATCGCCCGATTTTCCCAAATTTGGACACATACCCTTTATTTATCAACCGATCTTACTCAAAGTTGGCTAAATATAATCTTCTATAGCACTAACTATATGTGCAAAAACTCATCGAAATCGGTTCAGATTTAGCTATAGCTCCCATATACATGTACCGCCCGATTTTTCTAAATTTGACCATAAAACCCTTATTTATCAACCGATCTTACCCAAATTTAGCTAAATGTAGTCTTCTATAGCACTAACTATATGTGCAAAAAATCATCGAAATCGGTTCAGATTTAGATATAGCTCCCATATATATCTATATCCCGATTTTCCCAAATTTGGCCATAGACCCCTTATTTATTAACCGATCTTACTTAAAGTTGGCTAGATCCAGTCCCCTACAGTACTAACTATATGTGCAAAATTTCATCGAAATCGGTTCAGATGTAGATATAGCTCCCATATATGTATCACCCGATTTTGAAAAAATCGCCCCTAATAACCTTATGTTTGACCATACAGGCCTCATTTCTTAACTGATCTTACTCAAATCTTGCACAAGGTAACCTTTTGTGGTATTAATCAAACCCGCAAAATATTATGCAAATTGGTTCAGATTTAGATATAGCTTCCATATATATGCATCGCTCGATTTTCCCAAATTTGGCCATAGTACTCTTATTTATTAACCAATATTACTCAAATTTCAAATTTTGATGTACTAGCCGATCGTACTTATACGTACTTGTAGCTCTTACATAAGAATATTGCTCGATTTTTACAAATTTGTATTTATTACCCACACTAATTTAACGATTTTCTCTTTTTTAATAATGGGCTCAATATTAGTGGCATACTAGCTCCATAGGCGCAATATCAACACAGCCAGTGTTGCTAGAAGTAGGGGAAATTCCTTATATGTAGAGTTTTTCTAATATTTAGCGTCTTGTAGGGACGTAGAGCCACAATGTAGGACATTTTCACTCAACACAATTTGTAATAATTTTTACATTTTGGTGGCTCTAGAGGAGGAAATTAGAAGCCGGCAAACTTTATTCCTGTAGAAAATTTTGTCAACATTTTATTTCTATAGAACATTTTGTCAAAATTGTATTTCTATAGGAAATTTTTTCAAAATATTATTTCTATAAAAAATTTTCTCAAAATTTTATTTCTGTGGAATTTTTTCTCAAAATTTTATTTCTATAGAAATTATTCTCAAAATTTTATTTCTATAGAAATTATTCTCAAAATTTTATTTCTATAGAAAAATTTCTCACAAAAATTTGTTTATAGAAACTTTTTCCAAAATTTTATTTTTATAGAGATTGAACAAAAAAGATTACTAATTTGGGTAGAATTCTACCAACTGTGGCAACCGTGGTCGAAATACAAATTTATATTCTATTATATACGTTGCATATTCATGTTTTAAGATAATAAAGTACTTAGAACCATTTTTGTTTTGTAAAATTTTTTAAATTTAACGAAAAATATAGTAGGGAAAATTGTTTGGGAATGTATAGGAAAGTAGGGAACTTTTTTTGTCCTTGTAGGGTAAACCGAACATTTTCCCTGGCAACATTGACTATGAGCTATAGTCAGATTGACACAAAGCACCCATAGACATGTACCCCTTAATTTTCTTAAATATGCAACTGCGGTTTATCTTCCAGACCTATATGTTACCCCACAAATGCTTATGATTCTGTAATGGTGGTTTAGGGTATGATATAGTCGGCCCCGCCCGACTTTCTACTTTACTTACTTGTTTTTTTTTTCAAGTTGAACATTTTCTATTAAATAAAGATTGCAAAAAGTAAAAACATGCACTCGGCTTTGCTCCCCACTGTATATGTATTTTCTAGGTCGTGGTGAAATTCAGAGTCGATCTAACGATGTGCGTCCATCCGTCTCACAGTGGTTTCAAATTGCTTTTTTTTGAATAATAAAAACTTTTGAACGGATAAAGATATCAACATAATTTTTGTGTGAAAGTTGAGGTTTTTTCCTCTAAAGGCCGTTACTCTGTGAAACTCCATACAAAACCACAAAATGCAAAAAACTAGCGAAATTTTTCCATTTGTGGTACTTTTTTTTTTTCGAGTTGAAAAACTGATGCATGGCGCCATTTTCAATATGAACTTAGAAATAGTTTATTTATTAAAACTATTTGTGTGGGTTTATAACGCAAATACGAATCATATTTTTGTTCCGAAAATATACAAAGGTTCAAAGGAGTAGCAGATCAAATGCCTAAGGAAGAATAAAATGTTAATTTTGTAATAGCAAGCAGCAACCACCAACTTAATTCCATATCGCTTCCTGTTAAATAGCGATCCCAGTTACCGAAATAAACACCGCTTTCTATGTGCAAAACGATATGGTTTCTATAATTTTTTTCGCAAGAATGAACATAGTACCAGCCTTAAAGTTGCAAATTGGGTCCCTAGTGGGTCCACGGGCTGACCTGTAGGCGTTGAAAGATGGTCACCTTGGGGTTATGAAATTTTGTTTTAGCTGTCAACACCGCAATTTTGAACCTATTTCGATTTCCACAAAATTTTGCACACTTTACTGTACTACTTATTATACTTATCGTGCAAAATTTCGAGCACATCTAGGCAAAACTCTGTATGTGCCTTTTTTCCAAAAAATGGTCAAAATTCGATATTTTTAAAATTCTAATTTGTAATCTAAAGCACATGGGTACACAATTTTTTTTTTCTTATAGAATTCGTAGAATTTTGTAGTGGAAAACGAATCCACTCTAGGTTCAAAATACTGACCCCACTTTGTGAACATTTTGCAAAAAAAAAATAAATTATGGGCCCATATCTTGTACACGCACGCGAACTTTTTTGTAGAACTTTACAAGTTCTACCCAGCAAAAAAAAAAAAAAAATAATCGAAATTGGTTCAAAATTGCGGGTGACCAACTTTCAACGCCTACAGGTCAGCCCGTGGACCCACTAGGGTCCCACAAATTTGCAATCTTAGAGGAAAACACCTCAAATTTAACACAACTGTTGATATCTTTATCCGTTCAAAAGTTGCAGAATTATTTCCAAAAAATAAAAACGATTTGGAACCACTGTGCGCCTGTTGAAATCACGCCAACTATCGAACGAAACAAGCTGTCGACTTGAAACTTAACACAAGTAGTTGTTTTTGATGTACTGATGTAGTCGGATGGTATTGCAAATGGACCAAATCGGACCACTTTTAGGTATAGCCCCTATATTGATTGAACCCCAGATTTGGGTTGCGTAGCCGCCAGGGGGAGCAACTTTCATCCAAGATGGTTCAAATCTAGTATGCGATGCTCTCTACTAACCATTCTAAAATTTGTCCATACATGGCCACAATTATATATAGTCCCCAAATAAACCGATCCCCAGATTTGAACTCGGGATCCTCCTGAAGAGCAAATATAAAACCGGTTGGTCCGTGATGAGTGTATATTAGATAGGGTCACGAAGCCACCGTGGTGCAATGGTTAGCATGCCCGCCTTGCATACACAAGGTCGTGGGTTCGATACCTGCTTCGACCGAACACCAAAAAGTTTTTATCCCACCTCAGTAATGCTGGTGACATTTCTGAGGGTTTCAAAACTTCTCTAAGTGATTTTACTGCAATGTGGAACGCCGTTCGGACTCGGCTATAAAAAGGAGGTCCCTTGTCATTGAGCTTAACATGGAATCGGGCTGCACTCAGTGATAAGAGAGAAGTTCACCAATGTGGTATCACAATGGACTCAATAGTCTAAGTGAGCCTGATACATCGGGCTGCCACCTAACCTAACCTAGGGTCACGGCCTAAAGGGAAAAAAAGTTGATGCGGTCACCCCCCAGTTTTGTAGCATATTCGAAGACAATTTCAGAACACCAAAATTTTTTTCCCTTGCACCCTACGACCCCCCGAAATACAATTTATTGTGCTGTGTCGTCATTTGAAGTTCGATCGAAAAGAAACGCATATCGTTGTTCGTGGTTGATCAGGGGCTATATTTCGTGCATTGGTCATTTTTTACTCCGACGTCAAATTTGATTTTTAATTTTTTTTATTTCGCTTCGTATACGCCTATGATGCCCATTTCAGATAACCATTATAAAGATCTTAACAGAATATGAAACTTTTGCTTTTGAAGTATTTACTCAAAAAAGTTACAGAGATTTTGAAAAGTCAATAGGTCACCCTACACACCACCAAATAGTTTTTGCTGTGTTGTCATGATGTCCGATCCAAACCACATGCACATGGTAACTCACATCTACGAAATTAATTTATAAGGCATTTAGAACACAAAACCTGTTTATCTGTAAATTTATAACGGTACCTTTGTATACATACTCGTTGTTTGCACTACGGCATTTTCTGCGTTATGCAAAGTGCATGTGTTTTTGCTAGAACAATTTAAGAGCCTTAAAATTCTAACAATCACTTTCGCTACATGATTTTTTAAGTCTGTCCATATTTTTGTGACCTATTGACTTTTTAAAATCTCTGTAACTTTTTTGTTTATGAATATAAGTAAATACTTCAAAAGCAAAAGTTTCATATTTTGTTAAGATCTTTATAATGGTTATCAGAAATGGGCATCATAGGGATATACGAAGCGAAATAAAAAAATTAAAAATCAAATTTGACGTCGGAGTCAAGAATGACCAATGCACGAAATATAGCCCCTGATCAACCACGAACAGAGATATGCGTTTCTTTTCGATCGGATTTCAAATGACGACACAGCGCAATAAATTGTATTTCGAGGGGTCGTAGGGTGCACGAAAAAACAGTTTTGGTGTTCTGAAATTGTCTTCGAATATGCTACAAAATTGGGGGGTGACCGCATCAACTTTTTTTCGTCACCCTATCTACTGTATATGACCTCATACCAATATTGGTCTACATCGGTCCATGATTGGCTCCATGAAATAACTCCCAACAATGAAAAATGAAATATATCCGCAATTTCCTCTACAGAAAACAAAAACATCTATTTTTTGGGGAGTTATTTCCGAATAAACCCAAAGCCCCAAAATATGGGAGATATGTTTCATTCTGCGTTTTAGGGACTTAATTTAGTTTTTGAGGTATAAATTCATAAAATATTTTGGAAATTTATTTCATAAAGAACTACGTCCCCAATTTTGAAAACTTATTTCATTTATAGTTCTAGGGACTTGTTTCATGGAGTCCTAAAGGGTGATACGGTCAAAATTTGGTCAAGGGAAAACGTGTGTAAATCGGTGAAATCGTTTATTTAAAAAATCAAATTAAATTTTTTTTTTTCAAGTTCAATTAGTATAAAATTCAGGAAAAATATTCAGTTAGGCTTTCGCTTTTCCAAATCCGAATTGCCGGGCCTCACGCTTGACACCTGCCATCAGATTTTGTACAGCCACGTTGTCCACCTTCTTCGCCGCAGAAAGCCAGTTTGCCTTGAACTGCTGCTCGTCCTTAGCAGTTTTGTTGGTCTTCTTTAGGTTCCGCTTGACAATAGCCCAGTATTTCTCAATTGGGCGGAGCTCTGGCGTGTTGGGAGGGTTCTTGTCCTTGGGAACCACCTGCACGTTGTTGGCGGCGTACCACTCCATGGCCTTTTTACCGTAATGGCAATATGCCAAATCCGGCCAAAGCAGTATGGAACAACCGTGTTTCTTCAGGAAAGCAGCAGACGTTTATTCAAACACTCTTTCACGTAAATTTCTTGGTTGACAGTCCCGGAAGCTATGAAAATGCTGCTTTCCAAGCCACACACACAAAAAAATTTTTCTCTGATTCAATCACCAAATTAATTGATCCAATTAATTTTTTAATTGAAATGTCTTCAATCATGAAAATGATAGTTTCAATCACAGTTTTAATTTGGCATAGAAAAAACTCTTGATTAAAAAATTAATTGATTTTTTCAGCAAAATTCAATTAATTTTTTAATTGATTCAATTAAAAATTTAATTGATGTTGATTGCAAAACGCAATTAATTTATTAATTAAAAAAGGTAACTATTTTTAATTACTTTGTTAGATTGGCTTAGAGTTTTTATTTGGATCAACGAACGATGTGCGTCATAATAGGGTTATATTCTATTATCACATCAAGTAAGGAAATATGGGACGATTTCAATCTTTTTATTACAATCGAAGTCGGCATTAGATTACTGGCGGACCTTGGAAATGTTAACTTAAGCAGAATGCTAATTTTTTAGAACAATCAGGTTGCTTTAATAGACGAAAATAATCGGGTGGGTTCAACGGTACAAACTAGAATTACCTATATGTAATAAGTATTTTAGTTTATGTGGTATCACAATGGACTAAAAGTGAGACTGAAACAAGTAAAGGGTGATTTGTTAAGAGCTTGATAACTTTTTTTAAAAAAAAAACGCATAAAATTTGCAAAATCTCATCGGTTCTTTATTTGAAACGTTAGATTGGTCCATGACATTTACTTTTTGAAGATAATTTCATTTAAATGTTGACCGCGGCTGCGTCTTAGGTGGTCCATTCGGAAAGTCCAATTTTGGGCAACTTTTTCGAGCATTTCGGCCGGAATAGCCCGAATTTCTTCGGAAATGTTGTCTTCCAAAGCTGGAATAGTTGCTGGCTTATTTCTGTAGACTTTAGACTTGACGTAGCCCCACAAAAAATAGTCTAAAGGCGTCAAATCGCATGATCTTGGTGGCCAACTTACCGGTCCATTTCTTGAGATGAATTGTTCTCCGAAGTTTTCCCTCAAAATGGCCATAGAATCGCGAGCTGTGTGGCATGTAGCGCCATCTTGTTGAAACCACATGTCAACCAAGTTCAGTTCTTCCATTTTTGGCAACAAAAAGTTTGTTAGCATCGAACGATAGCGATCGCCATTCACCGTAACGTTGCGTCCAACAGCATCTTTGAAAAAATACGGTCCAATGATTCCACCAGCGTACAAAACACCAAACAGTGCATTT